>NC_085011.1:11732937-11750437 GCF_963854185.1 Sardina pilchardus
TGGCTCCAGCCTGTCCAGACGGAATGCTCCCGTTGCCATGCTACACATTGTCCACCCGCTCTACCATCACGTTTTCATTCACACCAGCCCTATACCTTGACTGCCCCCCTCCCACACACACACACAAACACACACACCACATACGCACATACACACACACACACACACACACATACACACACACACACACACACACACACACACACACACACACACACACACACACACACACACACACACACACACACACACACACACACACACACACACACACACACACACACACACACACACACACACATAGAGGTTTGACTCTGGAGACGATGCAGCCCTGATCTGGAGCAGATCTTCCCATTTATTAACTGTGGTGCCCCTGGACCTGGCAATGCATACGACAGAGGCAAGGACAGGATCTGGTGGACCCCCTCCATGGTGACCGGACCGTCACTGAGATTACACTGACATTCCAATTCCAAGACTGAACTGAGATTTTCAGACTGACAACTGCACTGTGTGTTTCTCACAATAATGGAGATTAAACAGTTGTCATAGCTCTTTCGTATGAAAGACATCTGAAGATGTTCCACTAAGCTATGCCTCTCTAAACCTTCTTGTGGAGGATAATGAGGCTGAAAAAGAATAATTTATTGAATATGTTGATTTGATAATAAATTGAATGACTGTCACAGCTCATAGTCCTGTCCTGTGATGAGGAGTGGCTAGGGAAAAAGCGATTGTCTTGTGTAAAAGTCAGAATGGAGGATAACATTTGGTTATTGATATTAAAGTGTATTTATATCAGACTAGCTTCATTGGCTGGCCCAGCCGGGTAACAAGAGAGTGATCTGGAGGCCCAGCACATCTTTATGTGTTTACATGTTTGTTTTTGTCACAAGCTTCCTGCCGGTGGACACGGGTTGAGGCTGATCGAAACCACCAAGTGTGACGGAGTCCCTCTGGCACATGATGGGTTCTTGGCTCACGACGCCAGTTCCAGTTCTGCCAACAGCCCCGCGGAACACGAGTCAAGCGGGACGAGGCAGGAGGGCACTGCGTCCCAGTGGGACTCTCTCAGTGTGAAGTCGTGAGGGCCAGAGGGGTGATGGTGTGTGTGTGTGTGTGTGTGGGTGTGTGGGTGGGTGGGTGTGTTTGGGTTTGGAGGTGGGGGTGGGGGGTGTCAGTAAGGGTGTGGAGATGCAGACATCAAACTTATGGAAGCGCCTCTCGGCTAAATGAGGCAAAAACATAAACAATGTCTTGATGGATGACTGGATTCCTGCTGCGTTCATTAGTTAGTGTTCACCCTAACAGCCAGTTTGATGGTCCACACAAACTGGCCAGTTTACTAACCTAATCTCATTTCTGTGTGGTATAGTCATTTACAAGGGTTACGTACTGCATGTCATGCAGAAAAAACGCTTTTTATTCCATCTGTGTTTGACATGCATTTGCAAACGCAGTTGTAACCTACATGTTTTGTGCATGGCATGTATACAAATATTAACACAATTCAACATTTAAACAAGACAATATCCACATTGACTATAGTGCCACCTATTCCCCTGTGGACTTGCTTTTAACACACACTAGCCCTAGCCTATCTGCATATAGTGCTTCATTTACATGGACATCATATGGTAAAATGCCACACATATTGGTGCCAAGCTGTCAACACCTCCTGTTTATCCCCATGGTATGGCCCCTCTGTTTCAGGGGGAAGGGCACAAGAGGAAACCCATTGGAGATGTGGATCTGCCAGCTCATATTTTCATTTGCACTTACTTTTATTACCAGTGCCAAGAAGGTTATGGATTTAGTTTGTTCGTTTTATCTGTTTCCTTGTCTGTGTGCTGGATGATGCAAAATCTACCCTCCTGATGGTCGAGATACTTGGTCGTAAGGTATGGGCCAAGGGAGAACCTGTTCGGTTTTGGAGAGCCTTGGATTCGGGGGGGGGATTCGTTGAATTTAGTTTAATCTAGTTATTTGGCCTGCTGAGGTGCCCTTGCAGTTCATTCAGACGCTTTTTTGGCAAAAGCTACTTACTGTATAGAAATAGGATTTATATCTCATCAGTAATCAAGATGTTTGGCCTTAACTTTATTGCTACCTCATGCCTGATCGTAGTGATTTTGATTTGGCATTCAGGCCTATTACTGTCAAAACAAGTGCAAATGGAAAAAACATCAATTCAGTTTCCTGAGCAGTAATGATGTGCGCTCATTATGATCAGTTGGTCACCTGATCATCACCTGGTCTCCTGGTCTTCGGAAAGTGGAGAGACTTCTGCACAGTTCTTCAGAGTGTCTCTGGTAGTGTTCCTAGCAGTGGTAGCTTTTGAGTATACGGGCCGCTGGTTATTTAAATACGTATCATCTCCCTTCCCAGCCCTGCCTGCCCCGTCCATGTGCAGCACCTGCTCCCCCCACCCACACCAAAGAGCCCTGCGTCCTCTCTCTGGCCAGAAGGCTGGGGGTGGCACGAGGGCCCGGGTTTAGTCGGCGGTTGACAATCAAGGACAGTTCGTTTTGGGCAGTGTCAGGACAGTAACATTCTCTCGGGGAGTCCCTGAGCCGCGGGCTACTGGCAGACAGACAAACACTCAGTGACAGCCATTTATGGCCAACCAGTGAACGCCATCTGTCAGACTCAGTGGGAGCGCGTTACGGCTTGCAGAAATGATGGCTTGATTTCCCCTCTCTCTCTCTCTCTCTCTCTCTCTCTCTCTCTCTCTCTCTCTCTCTCTCTCTCTCTCTCTCTCTCTCTCTCTCTCGCTCTCGCTCTCTCTCATTCTGGCCTTTATATTTCCACAGAAAACCAACATACACACCCAAACAGAGGGCCTGGTTGTACTGTGAGCTGTTAAATGATGCTGTAATGAATGCATACACAATCTAATCACTGTTTTACATTTGGTCATATGGTCATTACCAATTCTGACTCCACAAGATTGAGTGTTCGGAGATTCTGGTTAGTAAATTAAATTCTACTGAATCAGGAAAAAGCGGTAAAAGCCATGCGTTTTGTATAAGTGAAATTGAGGAATATGTATAATGTGAATGGTGAGGCTCATTTGGCTGAGTTAAGCATCACTAGTCATTCAGACATAAACATGTAGCCTATAGAAGATACTTGTATAGCCTACAGACAGTGAGCTGTGTCTGATTTTTGTTGTGATTGTAGTTATAATCACTATAATCTATCCTCTGTCTACATCAACTGTTCAATTAAATCGTACGTGGATTTCATAGTTAACAATTTTCTGTCTTTTGGAATATTTGAAATACGAATTTTCTAAATTGGTAACAGTTCTGAAGATGAAAATCATGTCAACCTTCAGAAATCATAAAAAGGACGCACTAAACAGCCTGCAAAGTTGTTTAATTCAGCCTATTTGAGAGAAAGGGGCTAAGCGGCATCCGCACGTCAAATGCCCAATTAACATGCAAATGTACCGCGACACAAATGACTGTAGCAAAATGCTCTTATGATGGAAATATGCTTTCTGTTTTGGCTATATGGGACAAACATTTGTCTATGAAATCAGCTGATGACAGGCCCCCGGCTCTCCCGTGGGGAACGGAGGAGAGACTCCTGCACCTGCCGCCTAATTCGGTTCCGGACACGGCCGACGGAGAAGCAGTCTGCCATAATGGTGTGCATTCAGCTTGTCAGCGGAGTCAATAACTTATCCTCGCAACTGCTTTTGTTCTAGGGGTGACACAGGCTCCTTCGATGCAGCCGATGACTCCTTATTCAACTGAAATTTATTTTCAATTGCAGCCCCCGGTGTTTGGCCGCACAAGATCGGCTTTGATAGCTCAGTTTGGCCCCTCGGCAATACGGGGCATTGTTGATGCCCGTGTTCATTGTGCAGGACCTTTGAGTAGAATACCATCCTAACGAGGCCACTCTCGAAAGTGTAAAATTTGAAGTGTTTCCAGTAACAGGTGTGTCCACAGATGACGACAGGCCATTTGTCATGTTCTGAAAGAGAAACCCACTTAGCAAAGCTGTCTTCTGCACTGTTGCCTCGAAGTCGCCCCGGGGTCCACTTTAATAACCAATGTTAACCAAGAGTTAACCAACCAAGAGGGTGGTTTTGTTTTAAAACTACATCGCAACTTTTGCGCAGTTTTATAGGTGATATAGCCTACCTAGTGTGATGTTGGAAGATGATCAATAAACTCCATTTTGGTTCTATCTTCGCGCAGTTTTTATATAAAAAAAACAGCCTTCGTTTTGGTCTCTCAGGCAACACGTCATGTGTAGCCTATTCCAAATGAACTCTGCTCATAGGCCTAGTTTGTGCGCGCGCATTTGTGTTAGCGCACTTGAAAAAGATTAGGAGAGAGAAAAAGAGAATGCAAAGTAGGCCTCTAGCAGCTATGACAATGTTATGTGGTGCACTTTAAGTCCGCAAAAATATTCTGTTCACAGAGGTGTTATCATAACGATTGGAATTTCTAATGAATCTCCAACAGCGAGAATTTTTATTAACCAGAGAACTGTAATTAAAGGCAACAAACAGGGGTGGCATAGAGAGAAAAATACCCTGTACTCTCTAATTTGCTTGCAAAATATGATGATTTGTTATTGTATTTTTTTTCAACTGAGCTAAAGTATGCACGTTTGCTTTCTAAGTTTTAGTGTGCTAAAGCTAATTTTGTAAGGGATGGAAGTGAGCCCACAGTTAAAATTTTTTTAAAAAAATCAACCTGGCTCAAATGTTTATTTAGTCCCATTCACGTCAATTAAATTGCTTCACCAATGAGAAAGCAGCACCTGTTAAGCCGATTTAGCCAGTCATGACAAACGGCTATCTATTATGTTTTGTATCTGATATTGGCACCAACGGACATGCTATATAACATATTTAACCGTCCACTAATTATGACAAGATTAATCTTTAATGAAAAGCTTATCAAAATAGGCCCATATAGCAGTGTGCAGACGGGTCACTTCAAAAGTCATGGTGTGTAAGTAGCTTAGCATAAGGAGTAAATTGATCTAGGTTATCCAGCTTATGGTTTATCCGGGCCGTGAAACAATTAGCCTAAGCCATCTAGACCACTTAATTGTTTTGAAAGTTACCTCATTAGGCTTGCCTAAATGACCGGCATATAGGCTACTGCTAGCCTATATGTTCTGCTGTAGTAAAAATAAATAAATACATAAATAGGTAAATCAGTTTATATATTTTTGTGGAGAGACGACCTATCTAACATTTCCTTCCTTTTTTTGTGCCTTGTCATCTTTATAGGCTACGCTATGCGCCTTCATTTGCTCCATCTGTCGCGCACAGCCTCCGAAGTTGTTTAAGTCCTCTTTCACTTGCTCAACCGAACGCAGTTACTCGGACGAAAGAACTTGAGCTTCTCTACAAGGCAAGTTACAAAAGGCTTTCTTTTAGAATCCGTTAGCTCATTTACATGCTCCAAGAATGGACGCTGAATGCATAATCTTTTGCATTTAGGATCCTGTAATCCGAGCGCTCTCTCTGATGTCGTGCTCTCCCCATTCCCATATGAACAATTAACTTGTAATCTGCACAAACATACACTCTGTGGCTGCCTATCTGATCAGGGCTGCGCTGCTGAAAGCACCCAGGGGACTGGTGGCGCGCTTTGTTTTCCTTATGGGCCTTGCGCAGCCCTGTCTCCTCAGCTGCCTTAATGCTGCATAATGTTATTCACCACAAGCTCGACGCTATTTAATTCGATAATCAATGGACAACTCGACTTGATCTATTCAATCAGTGAATCAATAATGTAATCAATAACCGTAGCAATAATAATAATAATAATAACAATAATAATAGTAGTAATAATAGGCTAATGCCAGTATGGTCATAATCTCAAACTGTATAGATTGGACGAGTTAATGTTAAAAGTTTCCATTTCCATAATGTTTGTGTTTCGAATATTTTAGCATTTTATTTATCATTAGTTGCAACCTGTTTTAGCCTTAGTCTAATAGCTTTGGGCCTATAAGTAAGTAAGTAAGTAAGTAAGTAAGTAGGTATTATTATGTAATAATGTAATACTTTAACAACATATAACTAATGCATGCATTATTTACAAGCATCTGTGATATAAGCTATTGCATAAGATATTGTATGTCTTAATCTCTACACTTTCTGTGTGGAGGCCTAATGTAACCTTGTTGTGGGTCTGGGTTGCTGGGTTGCTGAAAATTGGAACCTCACTAGAGCGCAAATATTTGATGACAAATTGAAATAGCTAGGCTACTACAACTTCAAGCTTATAGCATGACAACATTCTTCACCTTTCCCCTGATCTGCTTCCCCATAGCCTACCTTAAATACACCACGCACAAAACAATGATATTTGAGTGTCACATTTTATTGAAATTTCATCCAGGAACACTGGGCAATAATAAATATTTCATTAATCATCAAGAATGTACAAAAATAAAGACAGTCTCTGGCACAACAAAATCTTTCCAGCAGAACAAACATGCTTGTAGTGGTTTTAACCAGAAGCCATGCTAAAAGACTCCAATACAAATGCACGTAAGTACAGAGCCACACATCTAGAATAAAACTATATCCATAATCCCATAAAATCGTCAGAAGACAATATTATATCGCTCTATGGCGAACTAAACACACATTCATTTAGTTATACAGACAGCTATTTTACAATCCTTGTTACAAGGAACCAACGGCATTTTCCATATCACTGAATTGTGCCTCTTTCAAAATTCACACCTGCATGCGATTTTTTTTTGTTGCTTTTTTCTGTCCATTACAGTTATGATCAACAAGTCAGTTTGTGCTTTCATTTCCCCGGATGGCAGTCTATGCGCGTCACGCGCACGTAAAAGCTCCAGCAGATTAACATATAGGCCTACAATAGGTTTTGTACAAGTGAAAAAAATATGTACACACTTGATAACGCATGTATAGACATACGTAATGGCCAGCAAAAGGGTTACCTTCATCGTCTTTTTTGACGAAATCCTTGTTACAAGGAGGAGATAGGGGGTTCAGGAAAACAAATAAACAGAAAAAACAACGCATGCAAAACAGCACTTTCCCTTAGTCCATCCAGGTCAAACTGAGCACGTTAACACTGCTGTTAAAAAAAAGTCCATGTTCACTTCATCACCTCCTTCTCGCTAGACAGTCTCGTTAATCCCGCTGAGGTGATGGGGATGTGGGGTGCAGGCGGTACCTGGCAAATGGTGCAGGGACATGGCAAACCTGCCCAGTGCTGGAAGCCAGTGCCGAGCTGTAGAGGAGGCGCTGGAGCCGTCTTCATCAAGTGTGGCGCCCTGATGGAGGTAAGTCCCGGTAAGGTGGAGGAGAGCGTGGAGGGTGCGGAGGATGTCAGTGCGCTCCCGAGCAGTGGATGCACCTGATGTGCGGGGTTCCCCGTGTGTCCGCCGGAGTGACCTATCGTTCCGCAGTGAAACGCTGAGTGATGCCCGCCGTAAATCTCCCCCACCAGCCTCTTCATCTCGTCCAGAGAGCTTGTCAGCATCAGGATGTAGTTTCTGGCGAGAAGGAGAGTTGCGATTTTTGACAGCTTCCTGACCGACGGCCCGTGCGCGTACGGCATGACTTCTCGCAGGCCGTCCATGGCCATGTTCAAGTCGTGCATCCTTTTTCGCTCGCGCCCGTTGATTTTCAGTCGCAGGCTGTGGAGTTCGTGCTCTGTCACTTGCTTCTTGAGCTTGTACTTGCTTCCGCCAGGTGATTTGTCCCCGTTCCTGCCGAGGTGCTCGCTTGTCATTTTATGCAGGAGCTCGCTCTGAGTCGAAGACACCGAGTTGAGTCGCCCGTCTGACAGGTGATGGTACATCTCATCCATATCGGGTGAAGAAGATCTGCTGGAACTCGAGTCGGAATTCATTTTATCACTTCGGTTTGGTAGGAGGTCGCTTCCCGCTCTGTCTCTGCCTATAGTTTTAAGTAACGCAAGCACAATCACCTGATGTCCTCCCTCTAGATTCTGTTTTTTTTCCTTCTTTTTTTTCAAGGGAATTTATAACGAGTCAACGCACTCGCGAAGAGGTGGTCGGCTTGCTCAAACTTCAAACTGACGTGCCTTTTTTGATCTCGCGGGTGCGCACCTCTTGGTCTGTGGCGAGGTAACAGAGGGCTGGCATTTATAGTGCAGCCAGAGCGAAGCCAGACAAAAGGAACCCCCTATTCATAATGCTCTTGTTAGGATGACGTCCACATTATACGGGGCGGTCTGCTTTGACTGTCCCATTGACCAAAGGAGCATCTATTCATATTCATTGTAGTGCCACCATGGGGGACACTTCAGTCCGGGATCCTCTGAAACCAAGGCAACTTGAAAACACTCCTCGGCTCTCTTGAAATAATACCGGGTCAGTTCAAAACAACTGTTTCATCAGATGCACCTTACAACCGTATTGTAAAGCTGGCGGGACACACGTTTAGCATGTTTTGGACGACCGGCATCCACGGTTAATTTGCTTAATTCTGTTTCACAAGACGGTTGTTTGACTGCATAGCTATGTGCAGTTTGTATTGTTGCGAACATTTGTTGGTATCACTAGCCTACTTTGTCGCTGCTCACATTGAGTTTTTATTTTATTTTTGCTGACTGCAGAATATGTCTTAGCATTTGCGGTATAGCCTACATCCTAATGTTGGCTTTGATGGGGGAAAATAACAGGGATTGTCTATTAATTAAGCTACTCATTTTGCTTAGTAAGTATGTACAGGTATTTTCATTTAATTTCACTTTGGAAACTCTTTCTGCGAGAAGTCATCGGTCACGTGCTTTCAGCTTCCGTCATGACCAATTTTAATTTCATATAGGCAATTAGCCTACTTCAACAGTAATGTGCCATGCAGGCTACACCAGCTATGCGTCACAACATGACATCGGTTATATTTTATATACCCTAACGTTGGAGAGCTTTTCTGTTAGCTGCTCCGGATTCGGATGACCGGCATATTCTTATTCACGTTATCAGACTGACGGAGCCTATTACGGACCACAAAGACAAGAGTTCATCGAACTTTTTATTTGCTATATTGCCTATCATGCATTTATTTTAATGGAAGAGCTGTTGCAGCAGTGTTTTTTCCATATCTACAACTAGTCAAACTGATTAATTGTATTCAACATATAGCCTACTTAGGATATACTTTGATTTGTAATGCACTAAATCACAACATCAGTGTTTCTGTCATCAGTAACATGCATAGCCTACTGTAATATGATCGATTCCTTTTGTAAAGTTTCGAATATGGTTTTAGCACTATCATCATGTGCTCAAAAGTCGTAATCAGATTCACTAGAGTTAGCTCGTCCATCAAGCAGTGTCTATAGGCTACTTGTTTTGTTCCCTCATACCACTTTTTAAAAGCATTAGTTGTATTACATTAGGCCTATACATTATTTCCAAATTTGTGTTAAGGGTCATTCAAAGACATGCTGCTATAGCTTACATACAGTATTACTTTAGGAGTTGTATTATGTTTGCAGTAAATGTGAATTATTTTGATAATGTAGGCCTATTTTACTTCTACTACTACTTCTAGACTTCTACTATAGGCCTATAGTATAAATCATGATATGTTTATTAATAATGTATGATTAATATGAATAATAAATAACAGTAATGAAATAACAGTAATAGGATAACTTTATTATTATTATTATTATTATTATTAATAATAATAAACCTGAAAAAGCGGTTGTATTGGCGATGGATGATAATAAAGCTGTGGAAATTCACATCCAATCCAAATAAATGTCAGCATAATTATTTTCATAGGAAGTCCATGCATTTATAATCACATCATATTTACATTCATTGATGACCTGACAAACTAAAACTCCTCGCACCATTTGCTGAGCCTCTGTCTAGAATATCTGGAATATTTTGATCATTCAAGACTTTTCTGGCTTAAATGCATTATATCCAAAGTAATGCTTTATATTTAGACTCATAACATGTGTGGTTTCTCTGTCATTTTTTATTTAACATGGCGAATAAAAAACCTTATAATACCTAGCCATTTTATACAATTACATTATTTTTTTTGTTGCCGTTACATGTAATAGTTTCTAATAGTGTCGACCCAAAAATTGTGCGTATGTTGATCTTTTTCAAACATTCCTCACCAACTTCTTTACCACATAAAACTCCAGAGTCATTAGTCTGTGATTATTTTACTTTTTTAAAAAAAATCTGAGCATATAATGCCACCGTTTCTGTGTGTGGGCTGAGTCCTAGCAGGGTCAATTAGAAATGGTTCGATGCCAGAGCATCATGCTGTCCATGATTGTCTCGGAGCCTCCAGAGGGGCTTGCCCCTTGGGTCCAAATATAGCTGATAAATATTTAGACACATCACGTCAATAGTTTCCAAAGTTCCTCTCAAGCCTTTGTTTGACACAAAAAGGACAGAACTCAATGCTGAGGTAATTTTGGATAGGTAGGTCAGCAGCATCCATTTCAGAGGCTGAACTGAGGATGGTGTGTGTGTGTGTGTGTGTGTGTGTGTGTGTGTGTGTGTGTGTGTGTGTGTGCGTGCGTGCGTGCGTGCGTGCGTGCGTGCGTGCGTGCGTGCGTGCGTGCGTGCGTGCGTGCGTGCGTGCGTGCGTGCGTGTGTGTGTGTGTGTGTGTGTGTGTGAACGTCTCCCTCTCTCCCCCCCCCTCTCTCTCTCTCTCTTTCTCTCTCTCTCTCTCTCTCTCTCTCTGTGTGTGTGTGTGTGTGTGTGTGTGTTTGTGTTTGAGGGAGAGAGAGGATCATAGATTATATTCTATGTGGTGTTCTTCAGATATAAAATCCCCCCCACACACAGAAGTAAAAAAAAAAAGTGAAAATGTGTATTCAGAGTGCCATTGTTGGGACAGAGAGAGAAGCGTTCTTCATAAAGGTACTGCAATGCAAAGAAAAGCCCCGGGCTTCTTTGCTCTCTCTTGGTGGCATTTGAAAGTGTAAAGCTTTGAATACCAATTGCTTGAACTGGACATATGTGAATCCCTTTTAAGCCTACTAATCCTGTCCCCAAGTGTTTCTTTGTCCGTGGGGCAACCACATAGATCTAAGTGAAAGTGTTCCTAATCCAGCCAATGTGGAAAAATGTCTCAATGTGGGAGATGGGGAGAAGGATTGTGTGTGTGTGTGTGTGTGTGTGTGTGTGTGTGTGTGTGTGTGTGTGTGTGTGTATCTATAGCATATCAGCCATATTTGTGTTTCTGTTTGTCAAAAACAGTGAAGTATCAAGGTGTTTGCGAATTATGCATGTGTTCTCTCTCTCTCACACTCTATCTATCTCTCCCTCTCCCTCTCTGCGTATGTGTGTGTATGTGTGTGTGTGTGTGTGTGTGTGTGTGTGTGTGTGTGTGTGTGTGTGTGTGTGTGTGTGTGTGTGTGTGTGTGTGTGTGTGTGTGTGTGTGTGTGTGTGTATGTGTTTGGGGAGGGGGGATTCCACTATGTCAAGGAAGCTTGAGCTGGAGTGGCTTTTGAGTCTCCACCCCAAACTCCCCAACCCTTCTGCACATGCCCCGAAATGTCCCCCCCGTTCCCCTCGTCCCCCCCTCTTGGCTCTCCCACCCTCCTACCCAGGCATCAGGGACTCGGTCCTAATGGAGGGATGTTTTTTTCTCCTCCTTACTCAGGGCCCTTACTCAGCGCTACTGTCCCAGCAGGCCTCCTCTGATGTGCTGAATCTGTTCCTTTAAGCCCACAGCCTTTTCAACATGGCCTTCCCACTCTCACATTCCCTCTCTCTGTTGCTCTCGCCCTCTTTCTTTGCCTCTCTCTCTCTTTCTCTCATCTGTCTCTCTGTTCAGTTCGTTGTCTGTTTTTCAGTGTCCATGGTGGTCTGTTGGTCGGTCTCTTTGCTCTCTCCCTGTCTTTTCATAGTGCTTTATCTTTTCCCAAAACAAACCCAATATTGTGTTTAGCCAACATGATCTGTGGGGGAACCAGTGAAAATAGTGATGAAGTTTGGTGGAAAATGTTGAAGTTCGGAAAAAAATAGGAATTTTAATTATTGAGTAAGCTTCAGCTTACACTTGCGTTGTGTAAATATGTCTACATGCGAACATTCGTCCATTTTACACTTGTCTATTCACCAACTACCTTTGAATACAGTGCATTGCATTGTGTTTCCTACACCCAATAACAGCCAATGACATGCTTTAGATAGTTTTCACCATCTATTGTATTCACAGTATTAGTCCATTTGTATAGTGGGGCTGATGCTGGTCTGTCGGACAGTTGCTACCTGTAAGTATCATTAGGCTGAACAAAAGAGAGAATTGAGACACTGATCTTCTCTGACACTGATGAACTCAATTCATTTAGCCCTATGGAGATAATGTGGGGGGGTAAGCCCAGGTTTTAGAGCATTTGCACATAAAATGTAACGGAATTAAGGTTTGTTTGTTTTTTAGCTTAGGGAAAAAAAACACATGATATTACTATATATCAATAGGAATAACAGGAGTGATAAGCTTACTTGTTACCACCAAGCAAATAGTCGGTAGATCATGAAAACATTCTGGGTCCTGGACATGCATTTATGTTGCTTAAACTCCGACAGTCTCTGACTGCTGAAACACAACACTCTCTGAGTCTGTTTCTCATTTGGTCTCATTGAACTAAACAAATTCACTTTATTGCAACTCTATCTTTATCTGCAGTTTTTTTTTATCCTTCTTGCGGGTGGTAGGGCGACAGCCCTTCTAGATTGTCAGTCCACGCTATGCAGTGGCTGACAGACAGGCATGGCCACGTATAACACTCCCAACCCTGGACACGTAAACACATACATCCCAAAGACTTGTTAAAAAAGAGCCATTCTCTGCACACACAATATAATTAGCAGCACAGCGAAATACAGCTTTGAGCTTCTCCAGGGTGGTCAGGCACATGCAGTCCACAACACAGGCAAGCAGAAGAGAACTTATACGAGAGAATGCCCAGGGTTGTTAGCACTGTCTGAAGAGAGTGGTAGCTTTTGTTTAAAACCGCTCTTGCCATTACTACAGCCAGCGGGCCCAATTCCAACACCGATGGCATCAAAAGCTGGACTGTCAGAGTAAGACAGGCTACTAGGCTACACGTTTAAAGAGGGGTCAAGGTCGTGCCCACACACAGAGGGGTCTCTCCTCATTTCTAGTATGAGCAATTAAGCAAAACATGGGGTGGGCCACAGATACTATTATTGATTTGGCATTTACGTCACTCAACTCAAATGAGCATTTGAGGAAGAGAATTTTCTAGAGGGGTAATATTAGCCTTTCATATTTCAAAATAGTTTTCAAAGATGACCAAAGAAGTGGACATTAGTCATATGCTCCAGTCTCTATTATTGAGCTTCTTAAAGTACTAAAGAAAAAACAAAAGCATAGTAATAGTATTTCATTGATAATAATATTGAAAAAATATACTGTATATAATTTAGTCTACATTTGTAGGGGGGCTAGATGTGTGTTGTCTCTCTCTCCAAAAAAAATCATTTCAGAGTTCAGACTGCTGAAGGCACCATCCAGACTCAGAAACAGAACTTTTCCACCTCTCACACAAACTGTTTGTCAAGATGTACAACATTGTGAAGCAACTTTGTGAAAGTATCAATAATGTTTGAGTCTATATTTGATGTTTCCTGCCAAATCTGGGGTTGCATGCTTGGTCAAAAGATTTGCAAAAATTATAGAGAGATACCACAGTTGATTGTGACAAAGTATCATCATCTATCGATATCACTGTTGCTTTGTGTTACTCGATTCTGAATTCTGTTATCTGAGAAGTAAACAAACCTTCAAATTAGAAATATCTCATTATCATTGTGATCAAACAGTACAAGCTTGCTAATTAAAAGGAGTTCCACAATGAATGTGTAGGTTCTAATTATTTTTTTCTTGAAAGTTATTTTCCTCTGAAGTAACTGTCTCAGTAATTAGACAAAACATGAGAAATTATAATTCAGGATGAAATGGGGCCCTTCATGTCCTTTGTTAGATTGGCAAGTTCTGAAACCATTTGTAAATTCCTTAAGCTTTCTGAGGCAATTCGTAGTCTGTGGTTTCAAAGCTGTCACTCACTTTACACACGTATTATTGCAATCCATTAAAGGCACTGTGATCGTTTAGAAAGTTTGTTTGTCAGAACATTCATATCACTTACTGGGTGGAATTTTTCATTCAGATTTTATCCAAAAATCTGTTTTTATGTCGTTACAATGACAAATATCCAGTGATTCTGTCAAACAGTTTTGTGACATAATTTTGAAAGTATTAATTTGTGCAAGAAAAGTTCTGTACGTTTTTGTAAAAATTGTATTTTTGCGGTATTTTTATATCTATCCGTGATATCTAGGCTGAACGTGCGTTTTGTAGAACCCCTTGGGTTTCTCCTTGGCAGATGGCCCATGCGTTGAACGCCTTGTGTTTGGCTTTCTTTTTCTCTCTTTCTTAAAAAAAAAAAAACTCTTTTACACAATAACTCACTTACTTCTACTTTTTCCCTCAATATCTTTCACTCACTCTCTCTTCATCTCTCAGTTTTCTCTCCCTCCCTCCCTCTCTCTCTCTCCCATCTTTCTTTCAGGTGGGTCTGGCCTTGTGGCAGGCCCTTGCCATCATGTAGTGACGGAGACTCCATTGCCGCAACAGCCTCTCGCCGTCTTATTTTAACTGTCCCATTCAGAGAGGACAATCGTCCACCTCCTCGCCTTCCCTTTCACACCGTGTTGCAGCCCGCTCGCCTCCATTCTGCTTTGTATGTCACTTTGTGTCCGGTTCGGCCCCTCTCAATGAGTGCACATGACCAGAAAATGAAGGGTTTTTTGCGTGGGGGGGGGGGCGGGGTGGGTCTCTGCAAGAGCAGGGGGAGCAGGGGGGGACAGATTACCGTGTAAGCCTGGCCGGGATAAGCCGGACACAGGGGAGCGAGCTTTGTGCTGGAGCCGAGCTTGACATGAGGGGGAAGAGGGGTTCGGCCTTTCTTTCCTCTCCCCCCCTCCCGCCCCACAACGGGTGCGGCCGCGGCCAGGGTGGGGGGGTGGGGGGGGTCGGTTTGGGGCTCCCACTCGTCCATTGTGCCAGTCAATCGGAGTGAGGTTGTTTTCATTAATTACACATTAGCCCAGCTCCGCAAGGTGGGAGGTAAGCGGCGGAGAAAATGCAGATGTGGTAATAGGCGAAACAGGCGGAGGGGAATAATGTTGTGAAAAGGGGCGATCCTTGATCCGGCGCAGAGGGATGTTTTGGGTGCAACGTAAAGCGACCCCCCTTGGGTGCTACTTTAGAGAGGCACCAGAGCACTCCCCATACCACCCCCCAACCCCCACCCCCACCACACACACACACACACACACCCGCTCTCGTCTTCTCTGATGACCCCTCCATCCAGACGAGTCCCCTCTTTCTCCTCGTCTTTTTCTTTGGCATCCTCATCGGGTCTTGGGCAGGCACAGTGGGACCTGCCACAGCATTGTCCCCCCAGCCTAACCCTCACAAGTGGCATTGTGGTGGAGGATTGTCAAGAGCCTCTCCACTGAGGTTGCACCAGCAGCTTGTCCCTGAGATGGTGTGCCACTCCTCCACCCCAAGCCCCCCCCCACCATCCGCCACGGACCTACATCCTTTAAGCATAGTCCCCTGCAACAAACACACACACGCACACACATTCACACACGTATTCACGCACACACACACACACACACACGCTGCACAAGTGCTGTAAACTTGTGAGTGGCAGTGATGGGTACTGATGAGACCCCAGCCCTAACCCCACCCCGCCCCACCCTGAAAGAGATCCAGGCTTGTATATCCCGAGACTGTACATGGGGTCACCAGACCAGGCTGGCCTTTGAGCCCCATTCTCCCAGAGAGCAGGAGGAGTGCTGCTCTCGGCCGCTGGTTTATGACCTGATGGGGATTAAAGCCATTTAAAGTGGCCGGCCCAGCAACAGCCCTCTTGCACTCCCAGTAAACTCTGTGGGAGGGTCGCGCTGTCTCTTTTTATAGCCCCCAACACACACACACTCACACACACACACACAGAGGGAGACAAAAACATACACACACACATACACACACACACACATGCACACATAGAGAGGAAGACAAAAACAAACAAAAAAACACACACACACACACACACAGGGATACAAAAACACACAGAGACACATACACACACACACACATTCACACACATAGCTTCTCATTACATTGTGGTCATCGTTTCCCACCAACAGTGATTAGAGCATAGCAGCTGGAACACAATGCGTTGCTGTGTCAGTGATGTCGGCACTATTCACTTCAAACGGCTTCATTCATCGCTTAAAGAGGAGCATGATTTGTTGCTGTGGGTGTTTGTCTGTTGACCATGCAGCAAGGCAACAGTAGTGAGATAAACAAATAAACAAAAAAAGACAAAAAAAATCTAGTGAGTCCAACCTCTTATGAAAACAGTTCAAATTGGTCAGAGATCATCAATTACGATGTCCTGAAATACTGCAGAAATGAGACTTGGATGTGGACCGCTGTAAGTATTTTCATTTGCTCCAAACATTTATTATGGTGTAATTCCTCTGAAATCCAACAACAAGGACTAGCATCCTCGCTGTTTCCTGAAAAGGCTTGCCAACTCGGGGTCGCAGCCTGTTGGATGTCTTGCCAACACTGGAGGCAAACATTTCCAAACCCAAACAAGCGGAGAAAGAGATCACAAAACTATTTACCATGGAAGCGGCCTGAAAACGACATAACTCAATGGTCTTGCACTTCAATACCCCAGCCTTTCTAAAGCCTTTCTAGTTCTCTCACCATCAGAGATGTGCAGCGTTTGGAACTGATGACTTGACACTGATCTAAACTCTATTTACTCCTTAATGTTACACTACTTTTTTACTGTTAAACTCTTCTATTTACGTCTTGCACTCTCTCTCCCCTTTCAACTTTTGATAGAGGTTGACCACATATGCTTGCAAATAAACTGTGGAAGCTGGAACTTGGCAGGCTTCGCGCTTTGCGCAACCCTTCATGTTTTGTTGAGTTTCAATACAGAATGTCTCACGCACCAAACATTCTGTCGAGTACTGTACCACTGAACTGCACTGAAACATGGATATGTCACTGTGAATATGTGTGCTTCACAAAATAGAATGAGCCGTTTTCATTTTAGAATGTCATGAAAATCTATTATGCCTTTCAAGGTGATTCAACTCTTCAGATGAAGTATATCTACATAACGATTTAATAACCATCCTAAGCTCTCGATAACATATTTTAAAAGCAACATGTGTGTTTATGAACGGTTGTATCCGTATTCACAAATTACATAAACATTTGAACATTTAAGCATTTCAACAACAAACTTTTCAAAAATGTATAGCATTGTACTTAGGCTACATCTGACTGCATTAAGAGATCCCTAGCTATCCTTTATCTAACTGCCGCTCTTTCACTTTCAACCTCTCTCTCCCTCTCTCTTCCTCCCTATCTCTCCTCCTGAGTTTGACTCCCT
>NC_085011.1:11755437-11769340 GCF_963854185.1 Sardina pilchardus
AGGCATATGGCCACAGCCTCTGTCCCCCACTGGCTGTACTGGGATGTTCCCCGCTGGTCACTGTTTTGGGGGTCTCTCCTCACTCCCTCTGAGTGAATGAGCCACAATGGCTGGCAGATTGCCGTACTCACACACACACACACACACACACACGCACACACAACCACACAACAACACACACACACACACACACACACACACACACACACACACACACAGCACACACACAAACACAACAACACACACATACACACACAGCACATGTACACATACACATACACATACACATACACATACACATACACATGCACATGCACATGCACATGCACATGCACATGCACATACACATACACACATACACATACACATACACACGCACATCTGCATATGTACACACACTCACATGTACACAAACACACACACACACACACACACACACACACACACACACACACACACACACACACACACACACGCACACACGCACACACATTTACACTAACAAACTTACTTGGGCACACACACACACACACACACACACACACACACACGCACGCACGCACACACACACACACACACACGCATGCGTACACAAACGCACACACACACACACACACACACACTCCATTTCTCTCCCTACCTCCTCCTTCTGCTCCCCCTCTCCCTCCTTCCTCCCTCCTCCGTCTTCCTCTGCACTCACACCCCTTTCTCTCCCCATCTGTACCTAAAGACCTGTGCGCCCCAACAATGAGGTGACCATGTCATCGCCAGCAAAGAAGCAGAGGGCCTTGTGTACGGGGGAGCGGGGGGTGTTGAGTCGAGGGAGGGGGCACCGAGGGGGGGTGGGGGGGGCACACACATTAACAAGCTATAATCTCAAACGCCTTATCCATAATGCATTGTCGCGGCCAATTTACATGGAGTCAAATCCTTAGGGGAAAGCAGCTCATCCATCAGGCTACTTTATTAGCCCCCTCTCTCTATCTTTGCCCCTCTCCTCCTCCCCCTCCTCTCTCACTCCATCTCTTTATTTTTCTTTCTCTCATTTTCTATGGCTCTCTATCTCTCTGCGCTCTCTCTCTCTCTCTCTCTCTCTTCTCCCTTTCTCCATCTTCCTAAGACTCTCTTTTCTGTCAGCACAGGGCTGCTGTTTTTTTGTTTGCCTGTTTTGTCATGGCTGTTGTGCTAAGCACAACTGGCACCATAAAACACTCCAAACAGTTTAATTGCTGGGCTGTAAAAATGTGCATGTTTGTGACAGTGAAAGTTGGGGATATAGAGGCTTTACAGTGTGTGTGTGTGTGTGTGTGTGTGTGTGTGTGTGTGTGTGTGTGTGTGTGTGTGTGTGTGTGTGTGTGTGTGACGGACAGTGATTAAAAAAAACGCTGCAATGTCCTCGTTAAGCCCCATTAGCACCTCTTGCAGGGCGAGCGCTCAGCGCGTTCCCCAGAGGAGCCACAGGTATGGGGTCACCGTCCCAGGTCTGCTGGGGTCGATCACAGCCATGCTGGCCTGAACTGGCCGTAAAAACACACGTTCAGTGCCCAGAGCAGTGCCTGGTCAAAAACAGGATCAGAAGGAAACGCTCCAGTACTGGTACTGTTACTGTTAAAATATGTTTGGGTTTTTTTGTTGTTGTTTTTCAGTGTTATACTGTAGTTGTGACACTGACATACCTGATGTTTGAAAGTATTCAATTTTATTACATCTAATTTACATAACATTCTCATCAATAATTGTATTAATTAAAACAATTGTAATATAAAATATGGCTGGTTCAAAAATAAATGTATGACTGGAAAAATGTAAATCTAATGCAACTGCTTTTTCTATACGATTTTTCTTCCATATAAACTTCATTCATTAATTTTGATGTTTTTAAGAAAGTAAAATAAACGATGCCGTTCAAGTATTAGGTATTCGCTAAGTTTCTTCGACTGAAATGTATGAGGCTAGTGTTTGTGTGTTATTCACAGCCAGTGTCTCCTGCCCAAAAGATTTGCATTTCTTACAAACGCCATCGCTTCATTAATGGAGGCTTAGGGCCGCTCAGAATTCCATAAAGAAACAGCAGCAGACGGCTTTTATGGCATTAAGGCATATTTTATTATTGGAGAAATTTATCACAATTGCAAATTGGTCTGTGCGCGGGCACAAAAAAATAAAACTGCAATTGCAATGCCGGGGTTAACAGAAAACCAGATGTTTTAATTATAAATGTTCTGTGACGTTCCTTAAAAGTATTTAGTTTTATATCCAATAAAATTATAATGAGCGCCGGGGGCTTTCTGTGTTTCTATTCAGCGAAGGCAAAAATATAGATGTAGTAGCTTATCCAGTTTCCTGCAAGGCTTAAGTTGCAAGATATAAGATATAGCCTGCTATGTATGTATGTGTACATACTATCTACACTTTTCCTCAGCCTAAAAATGAAAAAATTAAGTCTTGCTCTACAAAAAATGTGGTATGGCTTACAGTCGTAATTCCAAGTTTTCAAACTTCCAACTCTCCACAGATCTCTGTTTAAAAGCTGTTACAAAGAGGACAAGAGACACAGCAGGTCTGCATCAAACGATGTGTGATATGCTACCTCTCTGTATATTAAAAAAAGCCTTTGGTAATTGAACGCATATCATTAATCCTAATGAAAGGGCCATGGAAGTAGATGGGATGATCCATAAACAATGATCTTGCTCTTTCTGTGTGTTCTTATGTGCGTTAATGTGTGTATGTACATGTGGTTGTGTGTGTGTGTGTGTGTGTGTGTGTGCGTGCATGTGTGTGTGTGTGTGTGTGTGTGTGTGTGTGTGTATGCGTGTGTGTATTTGTGCCTGTGAGTGTGTGCGCATGTGTGTGTGTGGCTGCATGTTGTGTGTGTGTGTGTGTGTGTGTGTGTGCTGTTTCTGTTTGTGTGGCAGGGGTTGTAAGTGCAGAAGTGCGGGTGTGTAAAAGTCTGCGCGCGCGTCTGTGGCTTCTTCTGACGGCTGGGGGGCGTACGAGGAAGATCAACGGTGCCCTAAACCCATCAAAGTGCCAGTTTGTTTAATTGTTGGCACATCAACAGAGGAGCACAACCAACACAGCCACCCTCTCTAACGCTCCCTCATTATCATCACACTGACTGGGCCCCGCACCATCCATCACGCCTGTGCCGAGCGCAAGGAGGCTGGAGCAGCCTAGCGCGGGCCGTGGAGAAAGGGGATCATAACTGCAGTCACATACGTGTGCTGGGGGTCCGGGTTTAGCATGCACGCCATACTGTACCATTAGTTTCACAAATAAGTAATAATTTGCTAATGACAACATTATGTTGAGTCAGTTTAGGAACAATTAAAGTGAGTGATATTTACATATGCCTAATGAATCACTGGCCGAGGCAGCTTGAGGGAGGCTGTTGAATATTCATGCAGGCATCCTCCACCGGCGCCGCAGTTTATAAACTGAATTATGGTTGATTTGGCCTTTTAAAAATGAACATGGGCGGATCTCCCACAAGGAGGAAGAGAACAATAAAGGCTGATTATAAAAATGTTTTAGTGGTAAACTGCCGGTGTGGAGATCAAAGCCTGATTTTATAGACTTCCCCGGGCTTTTTATAAAATGCCTGCGGCTTCTGCATCTATTTAATCCTGCACATCTCACCGGTTAGGTTGTGTGTATGGAGGGGGTCAAATGTGGGAACGGTGGGGTCAACCACTGCTTAGTGCAACATCAGGCAATCAGCAAACAAGATCCACTGATGAGATGGATGCATCTTCTGTATGCTAAAAAGACACTTCACCAGGTGTTAGTCTAGGCCTTGGCCACATGTCAGAAGCTTGGGCCTTGAGGTTAACACACATAGCCATAGAGTAGAGACTAATGACTATTTACATGTATTTGAAAATGTTAAAAAGTATCAGCCCAGAATGTTTTGGGACATTCATTCATTTAGTCAACGCTGTTATCCAAAGTGACTTACATATCAGCCATATTACGAGTGATTATTGTTCCTAGAGCAACTTGGGGGTTAGCTGGGAATTGAACCCACAACTGTTCAGGCTACTGGCACACTAGTCCAGCTCGTTAACCATTATACTACCATCATCATACAGGGTACAGCCTATTTAAGTTGCTCTGCATCCATGTCTGAATTAACATTACAGCTAAAACATGCTTGATTATGAACATAATTAGCTCCATTTATTAATTAAACAAAGAAAACTATTTTACAAATTTGCTTATCAAACAGTATGAATTTGTTCAATACTCAGACTACAATAGAACATTTTATAACAGTCTGCCACGGCCATATTCTAAACTCTATACTCCAAAAGTGCTGTCAGACAGGTGCCTTTCAGTCTGTTACAGTTCAATTCCCAGATTGTTACTCTTAAATGGCAACATCTGTTAAGCTCAATCATGATTCGGCCACGTCCGTGACCCCTGCTCATTGGAGCTCATGGCTTAATCAATGACAGGAAACTGTCAGTTATGTGCTAAATATATGTGCTGTTCATTTTCTTTGGTAAAACATAAAATCACATATAATTAAGAAACGCAGTATTCACATTAAAAAGCCTGACATAAATTCCCATCTGTATTTTCCCCATGGTAGATTTATATTGGTTTAAAACTATTTAAAGTTAAATTGTCCCATGTTATTGTCTAGGTCAAACTGTCTGTTTTAGACTATGAAGTGATGTATAAGTTAAGTTAAAATAATTCATCACCCACTTGGTTACTTTCAGCTCATCTTCCCTTCAAGGAAACAGTCTCACGGCAAACATCTTGTCATATGCTGCAAATGCTAAGCGCTGGTCTCTCTCTCCCCTCTGTTAGTGCCCTATATGTGGAGAGTATCGCCAACTCAAATCATGGGCGCCATCTTTACGACCAGAAGTGACGTCACGTACGTTCGTCTCAATGATGGTCAATAGGGCGAATATGACATGTTGAAACAAATAGCTTAACATCGTCATAAACAAGCCTATAAATGTTATAATATGCATCACTATTCATTAAGATGTAAATGCTGTTGCAAATACGCTGCATTATACATTTTGAAAAAAATAGCAAAGACCAGATAAATAGTGATAAACGTTGCCTAGTTGGAGCCAGCTAGCTCTGAAAACGCCTACGAGGCGAACTTCGTTTATCCAATTTCTTACAGCAGTTAAATATTAGTCTGAGGAAACAACTTGAAATAAAGCAGTAAGAGAAAGCTGAAAGCTTCATTTTGGTGAAATAAGCCTGTTTAGGGCACAATGAATAACATCTTACCTTACTTAAGCCAGCGATCCCTACATGTTGCAGCAACTCTTTGAATCACTGTTAGATTTGACGTCTGACCTCCAGATTCAGGCATACAATGTATTTCGACCGTGCATGAGGCAAGACTATGCTATTTATTTTCTTTTTTATCAATAAGTATGTTGTTTCAATAGACTCTGGGACAGTAAAAGAAAATAGTTTTAATTGAACACATGTTATTTAAAAAATATATTATTATCATAAAGTTAGGCTATTATTATATAAAGTTATTATTATTACAAAAGCTACATGGAGGTCACCATTAGTTTGACCTCAAACTTTTCCGTTAAATAATAACTTACCCTTATGCACAAAACCTGCCAGACAATAATCACATTTTTCCCACTGCCATCACTCAATCTATTGGTAGGTGCCTTATGTATATTGTGGTGCTCTATAGTATGCATCTTCTGACTGCATACTACTGTATGTCTAATTGTTCCAACAGCTAATGCCAGTCAAATTCCTTGTAGATATACTTGGTCAATACAAGCTCATTCTGATACTAAAACACACAAACTTGCTAGGTTTTCAAAAATATTTTTCAATAAAATATATTTCCATTTATTATAATCAAATTAAATAATCAAAGACAACAATTTCTGACTTGTGTAACAAACATTTACAAGACCATCAGAATCTAGGCCTATATGAAATGCAATATAAGCATGAGGGATGAGGATGAGAGATCTCCATGTACTCTTTTCGGGTGTCACATTGTTGTCCTCCACCAAGTCCATCCCTTCATGGTCCTTTACATGGCCTGATTAGATGACATGGAGTTGATCAGCTGTCTGCGGTGTCCTCCCCTCAGACCAATTGTACCTTTGTTCTCGTCCTGCATGTAAAATAATGAAACTCTTGTCATTAAATGGGTAGATGTACATAAAAATACCACTATTTCTACCACTGTAGTAAGGACTGCTCTTCTAAAAAATCTGAAATGTGCACAGGTTGTCATTAAATGTGTATGCTTCTACACCACACTCGTTATCTGTCGCGCACTCTCTCACACACACCCACAAAACATGGGACACAAAGGGAGCAGACCGTGAATCTCCTCTTCTCAGCCTCAGACTTGGATAATACAAGGCAGTACCATTTAACACCACACACGCTACATCCTCCTAATAATTTTACTAATGACATCATAGCAAAGTGTACCTGAGAAACTGCAACTAAGTGCCTTAATTAACCAAAAATATAAACATAATAATGTTAATGGTAGAACACGATGAAGAAAGGAAGCTGTTGTTTATCTTGACTTAAATTGATCCAGCTGAGGAAAGCACTTGTTCTTTGGAAGGAATTTCAATTTGTCTGAATGCAATATTGACACCGATCACATACCCTGTCTGTGTATATTGTGCACACTGTGGTGGAGACTTGGGTCCATGTTGGGTCCATGTTGACTGGGCTGATTTGGTGATGAGGGGTGTCAGGCATCAGGGGAAAGGTGCTGAAGCAAGGAGCAGCAGCAGTAGCCTACAGGATCTTGAGGATGTTGAGGCGACGGGGCAGGGACCTTGAATCAGCAGACAGCTGTATCCTCTTACTTCACCAGCCACTGACTCTTCTCTACCTACATCTAAAATAACAAAAAAGACAAAGAGGAAGCATAATATTTACTATATTGCTTTGTTTTATAATACAGACATTCATCACCTTAAACCATGATTCAATAAAGCATGGCACACTCACTAGAGGGCTGACAGATTGACAGATTGAAGTATAGCCTACACAACCAGTAGAGCTGAAGTCTGTATTGACACCACTTAATAATTCGTGATTAGCACACCACCTACCAAGTTTGACAGATAGCTAGCAAACCATATCTTCAAACTATGCTGTGTATTTCAACAGATTTATTTGGACAATACTGTGCCTAGGCTACTGGTAAAGTTTATAACAACGTTGATAGAAAGACTAGCTAACTTGCAAACTGCAATTATCCGACCAGCTATTTCAGTCAAGCAGGAGGACATTCTTAAAATAGGCAAACAAGACGTTGTCTTATTTTGCTCGACAAGAAAGAAAATGCAAAACTAACAAGTTTATCAATGATTACAGATCGCTATGTTACCTGCTAAGCAGCTGTAGCACTATTAGTAAACACACACGACACAGCACTACGTACTGGCTGCTTATCTTAATAGCCACTTTAGTGCTTCAAAAACGCAAAAATGCAAGGAAATTAAGACCATAAATGATAACAGTAGGAGATGAAAAACCTTATTTACCAGAGTTGTTCCAACCGTTTTCCTTTTAGACAAGGTTAAGACGAACGATGTATGATGTATTCGCTGCTCCTCCAGAAGTGGCATCTCTCCGGGTAGTTAGAAACAAAATCCGTGCTGCAAATGTCTTAACGAGTCTTATCACTAAAAATGCTTATGACGTAAACGTTATAATGTTAACGTTATCAGAAAAGTGTCCAGTGAGAAAATGGGTCGCTGTATGGTGAAGATATTAAGACTTAATGCCAACGATACTCAAACACTGCCATCTGAAAGCATTAGAAAGCATTCTAGTCAAAAGTACTTTTGGTAGTAAAAATGGCGTCCATAAAACACGTGACCACCTCTGAACCAATCCTTGGCAGAACTGCTCTGAACATTCCAAACACAGTTGGCGATACCCTCTGTGGTGCTTGGGTGCCACCTAGTGGTGAACATCTTCCAGGCTGTAGGCCTAGGCAGCTTACAGTATGGTACATATATATTAAAAAAAAAAGCTACCTTAGTTTTTTCACATTTAAGTATTATTTCACAAATATATATATATAGATTTTTTTTTAATGCTGACTTAGTGGAATTACTGACCTAAACAAGCTATTTAACTAGGCTATAGTTAAGTATAAAACATTGTTTTAACCTGCTATACACTATACTATACAAAATGTACATTGACAGAGTTACATCAATTTGTCTGTAAATGTTTGAAAGGTGAGTTAAAATTGTAGAGCATTATTTTGGATTTGCCAATGTTAAATGTGCAAGAACTGTGCAAGACAAAAACAATGTGCAATGTTTCACAAACAGCATCTCATACTTACACTCATCCCACAGCTCATTTTGGGCTACTCTTCTTCATAGTCTGTCCCACAAATCATTGTGGTAAGCTGTGCCTGACCCAAGCAGCATACCAGCAAAATCTTAGTGGGAACAGAGCATGTCATGACTTATTATAGTGTGTGTAATGGTAATATGCTTGATGCAGTTAATTCCACTGAGCAGTAAAATGTCTTGAAGCTGGATCAGTGTGAGTCATCGGGCCGACGGGAGCCAGGGCAGGCTGGTTCTTGGCAAACCGCAGCCTCATTTCCAGACGGACTTTGTACATTTTCCCAGGAATTGGTACAAACACAGCAGGGGCATTTCCTGATTCTAAAAACTCAGTTGTGACTCAAGAGTACTAATGACAAAACAACAGACTTTCTGCTGACCCGAGATATGGCTACTCGTGTGAAAAGGGTGTGGCAGATTATGGGTTTCCAGGAACACATGGTGATAGACATTTTTGACCCAACTTAGAACAACTTTCTTAAGTAGGCTATTCCTCTGCCAACAGTCAGAAGGAAACCTTACCCCACCGTTTAGATTCGATGCTCATTGCTCTGAAACAAAGACAATGGCAGGCAGTGTTAGATGAAAGTGGGGAGTAAGAAGCAACATGTGTGGTTTTAAACAATAAAAATACTATTTTCTCCATATACAATGTGAGTCATTAAAAAGATATGTATTGACCCAAAGTCCCATCTTTCAGCCAAACTTACCTCATCTCTTTCTTTGTACTGCAAGTTAAAAGATACTCATACTCCTATCAGTTCTCACAGAACCGTCAGCTACACTGAGGAGTCTATGTCATTCTCCGACTCTGCTGGGACAGGGCTGGCATAAGCGCCTCTCTTCGGTGGTTCACTGGCACAGTGGGCATCACACATGGTCTGAAAGGCCACACACTGGCCCCATGCCAGCTGGGCACGGAGCACAGGACCCATCTGTGCACCACAACGTTGACTTCCTGCCAGTGAGTGAGCACAGGAGAGCATGCATGTCAATAGATCACTTGTCTGCCATTTTTGCCTGAAATGACTTTCTGTTCATTGGTTTTAAGAAATGCTTAATAAAAGAAAACCTTTTGGGCTCAACTAGTCAATGAGTGTCAAGCAATTTTACAAAAGCCTTTTTTTGCTGGAGCTCCGTAACCCATTTCATTAGTATTAGAAATGCATTATGACTGGAAATTTCAAATCTCCCTAATCCAACTGGACACCCCAAAACAACTGAACCCAACTGCACACCACAAAACTAACAGAGCTATCACTAGTGGCACTTCTGATATGCTGACTATGTAGAATATCAATAGTAGACATTTTTAAATCCTGTGCTTGGAGCAGAGGTAAATAGAAGCCTGTCCAGGAAGTCCAGGAAGTCCCTTGAAGCAGGATGAGAGCCCCAGTATTAGTTTAATATGGTACTGAACTCCATGTCTCTGAACTGGAGTGATATACAACAGGCCCTGTGAGTGATGACATATATGGGCTGAGGTTATTCCATTTTAATTCTTCTGCACCGCTGGACTAAGATTTAATCAAACCCTGGCATTCTCTCAATACATTTTTGGTCCAGATGGCTCAACGATCTCCCAAGAAATGCATGTACAGTTCACATCTGCAGCTGTCATTTCTCACACCGTTTAGCCTCACTGCTCATGGAGAAGACGGCTCTTGATATTCCTAAGCTAGTACATGCATGTCTCATAGCAAAATAATTTCTTGCATGTTTAAAGTGTTTATTAGTGCTGGCTTAGTCAAATAGCTCCCAATCAATCAATCAATCATACATTCATAAAAGAAAAAAAAAACTCTACAATTGTGTCACAACCCAATTTTTACAATTCTTTCTGTGCCAATACTTTACGATCCTTTTTTTCCGCCATCGCGTTTGGCAATCGTTCAATAGAGAAAGGTCACAAAGATGCTGGAGTTGTCCGGAAGTTCGCGGGGCAACGTGTGCAGGTTGGGGAAGGGCAGCAGGCCGTTGGCGTCCAGGCCGGTGCGCACCGTGTAGGCCTTGAGCCGGAGCTCCCCTGCCAGCGCGGCCGTGTTGATGACGGCGATGCGGGCCTCCTCGTTGTGCGCCGCGCCCATCTCCATCCCCAGGTACATCTCCTGGCTGGCGCCGGGCCGGCAGGTGGGCGGCCACACCGTCAGCTGCTCCAGCCGCTGCACCACGAAGTGCTCGGGAGACGTCAGCTTGGCGGCCGCGCCCCCCGCGCCCCCCGCGCCCGAACCCGCTCCGACCGAGACGGTCGAGGCCGCCATGGGGCAGCACCGGACCAGCGACAGGTGGCGCACCTCCGCGTTGTTCAGATAGAGGGCGACGTGCGGCGGCGAGGAGTACCAGACGGAGAGACGGCGCCGCTGCACCAGGCCCTTGCCCTCGGCCCGCTGCAGCCAGGAGAGCGGGTGGTCCTTGCAGTCGCACTCCGCCACGCCGTGGAGGGAGCTGCAGTGGGGCAGCTCGCGCTCGCAGAAGCAGGTGCGCAGGCCGTGGTCCGTCACGTACGCCACCTCGAAATCGCCACGCAGAGGCCCCGGGGCTACGGTCAGCCAGAACAGGCAGGAAAGGACGGCGCGCTTACACCCACCCAGGAGAGTCATGGTGGCCATGGTGGCTATAGCCTCAGACTGGAGGTGCTGAGGCAAGCAGGCTTGCAGGCTTATTCTGAGACATGGATTCAGACTGTGTGTTCGTGTGTGTGTGTGTGTGTGAGAGAGAGAGAGAGAATCAACCAAGAGAGAGAATGTGTGTTTTTCTCAAAAAAGCACCAACACAGCTTGTAATAAACAGAAAGAAGAAAGGAAGACAGACAGAAAGAAGGAACAAAAACCCAAGCTGTCTTCAGTGCTCTGAAGTCAGGCCAAGATGGCTCCTCTGATCCACCTTCGAAATGGAGGATCTAGTTCCCTCCGTGGGGTGCAGAGGAGACCCCCCGCGACAGACGCATCCAAGAGCTGTGTCGCGGCAATTGTGAAACCGAGTCAGGGGCCTCAGATCACGTAACGCGCCTCGGCTGCTTGCGGTCGCGTCCAGCGTCGAGGTCACGCCACTCCATGGGTTTCCTGCGCTGTCCCCATCAGATGGGGGGGGGGGGAGATTTATGTTGGCCGCAAAAAATCTCTGCTCAGTCGGGGTTCAGGAGGTCAACTCTGCAGGAGGAGAGAGGGAGACGAAGGGAGGAGAGGAGAGGAGAGGAGAGGAGATTGGAGGAGGACGGAAAACACGTGAGGAAGGAGAAATGGATGTGCGGGGTTTTTTTTACAAGAGGATAGAGAGGAAGAAAAAGAGGGAAAAAAAGAGAGGCGCCAGCGAGAACAGATGAGGGGAACAGAGGAGAAAAAAGAGGGAAGGCGACAGAGGCGGAGAGGAATGCAGAAAAAGGGAGAGGAGATTAAAGGTGCATACACAAATGAGCAGAACAAGAGGAGAGGAACGGTGTACAGGGAGGGAACAGAGGGAGAAGAGGAGAGAACAGAGGAATAGGAGTGGAGAGAAAAGAGGAGTGGAAGGGATAACAACAGAGAGAGGGAGATGACAGGAATGGATTAACAAGGAGACGTAGTAAATTATACAAGAGAGCAGAATAGGGAAGAGAGGAGTGCCATGGAGGAGAGAGGTAAAGAAAGAGAAAAGAAGAGAAATGAAGGAGGAAGGAAAGGAAAAATAGAGAAGTATAGTGGAAAAGTATTTATAGCAAACTGAAAACTCAATCAAACATTTTGAAAAATGCCAGGAGCATTCATACATTTTCTTCCTGGAGCTCATTTACATTGTTTACATTCATTTTAGACCATTCAGAGATTCCACCATTCTTTACAAACCCTGGATGGGAAGTTACTCAAATCTGAGACAGATTCAGTCATGGCTGGATGAAATTCTGTGGCATGGATTGGATTGCACTGAATAATGTTGTTGTGCTCAGCAAATAAATAAATGTTAACTTATTTGTGAAGGTTCCAAGCGAAGGAGGTTAGGTTTTGTGAGGTCATTGGTAGTTCCACATAAAATCTTTTAACAACAGCTGAACTGTGAGGGGCAGTACAGAGCAGTGCATGCCAGTGTTCTTCCTTGACTGTTCCCTCGCTTTCTGTGAGACGAGAGGGCCAGTATATGTTACATAACTGTGACATGCTTTTCCTGTGTGAATGTGTGTGTGTGTGTGTGTGTGTGTGTGTGTACATTTGAACAAGAATGTGTTTGTTTGTGCATGTATGCTGCACCTGTGTGTGTGTGTGTGTGTGTGTGTGTGTGTGTGTGTGTGTGTGTGTGTGTGTGTGTGTGTGTGTGTGTGTGTGTGTGTGTGTGTGTGATGTCTTGCTAGCAACCAGTGTTTATTCCCTGATGGGTGTCCTGCCATGTTCGATCCCTCCAGCTGTCCTGCATTAGATCCCATGACTCAGATCTGGGCGTGTCATTTTGGCCCGTGCTGGCCTGCAAAACTGCATGGTTTCTGTTGCTACAGCGTTCCCTCTGTCTGTTAAGGTTCGCTCATATACACACTCATACATATACACACACACACACACACACACACACACACACACACACACACACACACATGCATTTTTGGATAGATAGATAGATAGATACATAGATACATAGATAGATGGATAGACTTGTTTTCCTTGTTGCCCTCCAGCGGTGGCACAAGTGATACCATCTTGAAAATACTCATAACCTACACAGTGTAGCCTATCATCTAATGTGTGTGCATTGTTCAACCTATCATGACTTGTAATTTTCACTTGTCAAAGTTTCAATCGGAAAATTAAAGTAGCCTTGCCTAGGCCTATAGCTCATACTTTAAGAACCCAAATTTAACCACACACCCCTTTTAAGTTTATAGGTCTTCTGGGTCATTACATAAACATGGTCCACACACAAACTGAACGGTTATTCCGTCATTTCCCACAAATGACCACCGCATGGTCCTGCTGCCAAGCCAGTCAAAACACTCCAAATGGACAGAACATCGTGGGTCAATTAAGGTCAAACCAAAGAGATTTTGGCAAACGACAGAATGGAAAAGAAATCTTTGCTGAGAGCTGTTGAACTGTCTCTGGTAGCACTGGCACGCCACTGTGTTTGCTGCAGTCAGGCCAATAGGGAAAAGGCTGCAGCTGCAACCAACAGTACAACTATTGCTGAGTGTACTGAAATGCCTATGTCAATGCCTATGTCAAAAACGTAAACTCCTACATTAGTAAATATGAGCGCTGACGAAAATAATACATCGGTGACGGTGCAGCCTACGCTCAGTTTGACAAAAAAAACCTCGATCTGGACCATGGCTAAATTTCCCAAAAAAGGCAACGGGCAGACAAGGACATCGGTGGGAAAGTGTTAGTCACTCAAGTTCGTCTAGACAGAGCTGTTGACTTTAGAGTTTACTTTAGAGCAGCACGGATAAGGAATGCATCCCTTGTCAAAACATTACAAGTTCATCGATCTAACGAATTAAGCTTAACGGAACAAGTAGCCTAAGACAAACTAAGTCACACTGTCTTGAATATGGAAGTAGAACAATTTATGAGCTTGGCATGTTA
>NC_085011.1:12129540-12297040 GCF_963854185.1 Sardina pilchardus
GGAGTTTTGATGGTTTGTTTGGAGCAAGTTCGCTGACTTGTTAGGTCAGTTAGGTGTGTGTGTGTGTGTGTGTGTGTGTGTGTGTGTGTGGGTGGGTGGGTGGGTGGGTGGGTGCGTGCGTGCGTGCGTGCGTGCGTGCGTGCGTGCGTGGTGTGTGTGTTCCAGGAGAACCTTGAACTGAAGTTGCAAATGATAATTCCAAGGCCATCACATCACTATGGATTCAATGATAGTATGAAGTACATTTTGACATAGACAGATCATTTATTTCTCCATTTGATACCAAATATAAATGAGTTTTTCCAACCTTGTATCCATTTGCAAAGGAAATGAAGTGTCTGCCTTTTTCTTCTTTCTAAAATGTTCTATGCCCTCTGTACCGTACAAGAATGAGATCTGGGCCTAACTCAGACACCCCATAATACTCTAGCACTGTGCCAAGGCCCTGCAGTCTGTCGGCTGTCATGTTATGTGGGAACCGGACAGAACCCTGGTGTCTAGAAAGTTCTGATGGGCACTCTCAGTGGACAGTGGGGCTGAGGGTGGTGAATAATGAATGCGCTTCTTGGTATCTGGGAGGTTGCCAGCACTGTCCTTGCCCGCCTCCCAAAAAATCTATTTGCATTCATCATGCAGTCCTTGCCGCTTCGTTGCCTTGATTACCACTGAGATTCTAATTGAATTAGAAAACTAGCTCCAGGAATGTTTTTGGTCTTCAGTCTGAAGACGATGGGCTGCATTTGTTGATTTGATGATGATATTAAGCCTAAATTGAATGATGAAAACATTTTGCTACTTAAACTTTAGGAAGCAAACAGTCAGTATATAGTAAGCCTCAGTGCAACAAAGAAGGCAATATTCAACCAAAGAATGTATTAATTATGGACAAAAAATATTAATTAGGGAAGCATTCATCTCACATACACACACTTTGAAGATGATCTCCTTTCCTGAGTGAGTGCTTTGGCAGGAAGTGGACAGGAAGACTAAGACAGAAGGCCGAGTGCTGTGACTCATTTGGCTCTCTCAGTCCAGCAGGCCACAGCGTGCCATCTCCTTCAGGTGCTGGGGCTCGGCCTGCAGCTGGACCCTGCAATGCATCACCTGTCAGACAGCGTGAATTCATCTGAGGGAAGATGGAGACACGGAGGAAGAGAGAGAGAGAGTGACACAGACAGAGAGAGAGAGAGAGAGAGAAAACGAGAGGCCTTCCTGCCCACTGTGTTCTGCAGGGTTCTGAGCGTGAGAGATTGTCCACTAGCTTCCCTCTCATAAAGACTCCCAGCTTTATGAATTCATTTGACGAAGAAAGATGATGGAAACGGACACGGCTAATTTGCACATCAATATCTCTGGAGGTGAAGGATGAATTAGCGGTAATTTGGGCACTTAAGCTGAGCCCTGCACTTTTTGGACATGGAGTGGAAAATGGGAAATGTTTTAGAGTGATATAGATTTATGGTGTTTGTTGGAAGGCCTTGCCTTTGGAATTTTTGTCAGATCTCTTTTCCGTGACTCTCATTTTTGGCAAACACTGAATTTCTGAATACGAAGTTGGATGCTTTGATATTGGCTTTGATTAATATTTCATTCGATGTCTGTTTGATGCAGTCCAAAAAAACAACACCCCAAAAGAGCTAGAAAGAGCAAGAAAGACTTCATCAGTGTTTTCTGTTTCTCATAGAGGGTGGAGACAGTAGTCATTGGAGTGATATCGATTCAATACCCTCTCCATAATCTTGTGTGCCAAAATAAACCATGCGGATTGAATGATTGCAAGGAATGAGTTAGCTCAGGACTCCCAAACCACCACACCCAATGATGTGAGCGTCTGGCTTAGAATCCCATCCAGAGATGACTTTCCTCTCCAGCTGTTCTGTGTGATTGCCCATCCGTGTGTCTCCTAAGCTCCCCGACACCAGCCAGCGCGCTAGCGACGAGCTCGCACCGTTCCACGGGAGGCCTGGCCCGCTCATGTGCAAAACAAACACCATCTGTGGCCTTGGGTTTCCCAGGTTCCACACACACACACGCACACACACACACACACACACACAAACACACACACACACATACGCACATACACACACACACACACACACACACACGCAAATACACACACATATACAAATATACACACACATACACACAAAAATACAAATACACACGCACGCACCATAGTATCACCATGGCAACAGCTGCCACCCAGGCCAGCCCCCAAAGGCAAAGGAGTGGGTCTCATCGGTTGGTGGCAAAGGGCCAATTACTCACCACAGTCGCTGTCAGCTCTGGCAGCCTCTGCCTGTCAGCTGGATAACAGGCCACTTTCACACTGGCTTAGCCTCCTCAGCGCTCAGCTGACCAGTCCACTCACCGCACGGCCTCCAGTGCCCCACCACGCCACGAGAGAAGAGGTCTCTGGGGAGTTAATGTTTCTTTTGGTTGAGATCAAAGATTCTAGAGCGGAACTCTGTTCTAGAATCTTTGGTTGAGATGTTGTGTCTGTGGAGGATTTTGGTGTTTTGACCTGCTTTAACCTGCAGTTGATGTACAGTACTGTAGGTGCTTCATTGGGCCCTAAACTTTCCCACCAGAAAAATAAGCTTTTACTCTCAGTGAGTACTCCCCGGTTAAACAAAGGGTGAATGAAATGAAATAAATAAAGAGCTTCAGCAATTATGTAATTAAAGCAGGAGCTTGGCCTTTAGTTGGACGGGATAATTGTGCTGTCTCTTGATGTTGGATAATGTAGACTGAGTTCCACTTAACTGCTCTATTACATAGTCAAGAAATGGCCCTTGTCTTTGTGGCATGATGAATTCATGTGTCCTCCACCTTCCACCCCCGGTCTTTCATCCTCCCTCCCTCCCTCCCTCTCTCTCTCTCTCTCTCTCTCTCTCTCTCTCTCTCTGTCTTTTCCCCTTCCTTCCCCTCATCTCTGTCTTTCTCTTCCTGCCTCTCTTCGTTTCTCGCTCTACCACTTCTACCTCCCCCCCCCCCCTCCATACACACACACTCTCTCCTCCAGGTAATCCACGAGCCTCTGATTGATGAGGACCCCGTCTTCATCACCACCTGCACTGAGCGGGAGCTCCGCAAGAGGAAGAAGCGGAAGTTCAGCCTGTGGGTGCGCCAGTGCACGTCCACGGGCTTCATCTGCCAGGTGAGTTATGTCGTTCTGGGTTTCCCCCCCGCTCTCATGCCGACCACAGGCAGGCAGCCGTCCAGCCGTCAAGGTCACATTCATATTTCATGTGTTTTTTTTTTGTTTGGATTGTTCTGTCAAGGGTTGTAGAAGTGTTATATAGATGTATGTATGCAGTGCATTTTATAGTTCTGTGTGTGTGTAAGTTTGTGTGTAAAAACAGTTCCGATATTGTGTACTGTATGAGGTGGCTAGACCATGAGGCCATTTTCTTCAGCAGAGCCAGCAAAGTGATGCTCATAGTGTGTAGGTGTGACAAAATGTGATTTTAAAACAGTGTATTTCTTATGTATAGTCATATTATGTCTATAAAACATTGTAGATATTTAACAAGGATATGTCACCTGTAATTGTTTGTTATTGTGCTACGTGTTAGTTCACATACAAAGCAGAAGATCTCTGAATTTCCACAGAGTTTTCTCTGTAGAAATCATAGGCTGTACTAGAGACTCTGTGTAGAGAATTAAGGAGATGGAGAGATGTGTTGTCCGATACACATGTGGACAGTGACTTAACACTGGATCTGGCTCCCTGCCAAGCTGGAGTCCACAATTTGCCATGTTTGAATATAGGCTTTCCCCCCAAAGGCTATACTCAGAGAGGAGGGGCACACATCAACCATAGTCAGGTTTTGATGGTAAACGTACATCATCGTAGTGTGAGCTCCCATCACACTTGGACAGGAATGGGAGCAATTTCATGTTCATTAACATTTTCTAATGAATAGAAACAAAAGAGATCCATCCTCAGGATTTTATTGACCTTGGCCATCTTTTGGCCAAAACAGGCCAGTAATGGTGATTGAATTTGCTGGAGCATTCAGACTGAAATGTAACAAAATAAATAGACGGTAGTCCTTCTCCTCATCTCATTCAGACCCAGCTGGGGCAATAAAAAGGGTTTGGCCACTTAGCCTAATTGCACTCTGCTCCTGGTGGGTGCCCAATAAAGAAAATGAATGCTGTAAAATGGCAAGAGTCAAACGAGAGCAGGCCCAGAAATAATGGCTTTGCCTAATGCTTCGTCCAAATGGAGAGTATTAATTGATGCCTGCATTAAGCAGCGTGTAATGTGAGTCATGGCTTTACACTCCTAGCTGGGCAGATCCATGTGGGATCACCAGTGTAGATGAACCTTAAATAAGTTTTTAAAACAGCAAGACTTGTACTGGACCCAGCTTTGTTGCTGGAAAACTAATCAGTCAAAAAGTACATCAGTTGGCATACAGTACACAAACAACCCCATACATGGTCATATTTGATGGAGAGTGGAGATCATAACTGCCTGGTGATTAAAAGATGAGTGATCTGGTTCTCCTCTCAGATCTCGGTCCATTTGAAAGAGGGCCCTGGGCCGGACGGCCTGGACACTCTGAAGAACAAGCTTCAGCTCCACAGTCTGGTGGCCAAGCAGCTGTGCCAGAGCCTGTCCGGCCGCAACTCCGTCATCTTCACCGGACCCAGCATCACCAGTCTCAACCTCTTCCAGGACTTTGAGAAACAGGGTAGGTTCTTGCAATACACAGCTATGATTTGTTTGTCAGTGGGGCATGTCTGATTCCGTATCTCCTCTTTCCTGTCCTCTTCCCCATTCCTTTTATTCTTTCTTTCTCTCTTTTTTCCTTTCTATCTGTCTCTTGCTATTCTCTTTATCTGTCACCAGTGTCCTGTGGAGATTTCCCTCTCTCTCTCTCTCTCTCTCTCTCTCTCTCTATATTTTCTTCTCTTCTTTCTTTCTTTCTTTCTTTTTGTCTGTCTTTCATCTTACCTTTCTTTCATTATCTTTCCATTATATTATTCATTATTTCTCTGTGGTTTCATGCACCTCCTGCAGTTTTTAATTAACAAGTGATAATAGCCTCGGGCAGGACGACCAAGGGCAAAAAGTCAATGCAAGTCAACCTTGAATTGTGACTGTGACGATGTGAGAACGTGTACGTGTTTGTTTCTGTTACCCATGGCTACCTCCTGCAAGGGAATGTCAGGTTGAGACTTTAATATACTGAGCAGTTTGCCACGAGCGTCTGTTCTCTCGCCTTGTCATCGTTGTAAGCCAGGTATAAGAATAGAGAATAAGTGTTCAGCAGTCCTGTAGCCATGGTTACGACACGTCAATCGGAAATCTTCAAAGACGCGGAATGGAGAGACACACTCTGGCTGAGTTTGCAGAGCCAGAGGGGGCTGAGCGCCGGCCGTCTTTGTGCCGTCCTCACGTCCGCCCCGAACCTCATCATCAGATCTTAATCAGGCACCTGTGTCTGCGCACCTGTTCCCTCTGTAGTCGGTCGCTTCTGCAGGGCTAGAACACACTGACTATAAACAACCAGCCTGACTGGCACGAACAAAATGGAGTCCTCCCCCCTAAACAAGGACTCACTCTGGAGAGCGGATTGTGAATTCAGTGATTTCACAGTGTGTTGCCATCACACTGAACACAAGTTTAATTAGCCCTCTCTTGTGTGGATGCTGCCAGGCCTATTGTTGTGAAGCTAATATGGAAAAGGAGTGCATTCTCTCTTGACAATTAGTGCGTTTTTTTTCAGGCACACAAACACGGAGCGTCTTTAATAAGCCGTGTGTGTGTGTGTCTCCTGTTGTGTGTGTGTGTTGTGTGTGTGTCTCCTGTTGTGTGTGTGTGTTGTGTGTGTGTGTCTCCTGTTGTCCCTGGGCAGAGATCTACTGCTGCGGCCTGCTGAGCACCAAGAAGAGCGACTGCACCGGCCTGCCCCAGTCCATGCTGATCAACGCGGACGGCCCGCAGGCCCGAGGCCAGTCCCGCACCATGATGAAGGGCGACATGTCCCTCATCAGCTGGTACAACAAGGGCAACTTCAGGTTCCTCACCAACGCGTACTCGCCCACCAAACAAGGTGAGCGTTCAGGCTTTATTTGGGATCCCCCATTAGCCTGGTCAAACCAGCTATTCTTCCTGGGGTCCTATCGATCATTTACTTACAACATCATAATTTGCATAAAATTATGAGGTTGTAGCGGGAGGGGGAGGGTCTAGAGGTCGAGCTTCAACATTGGCGCAGTATTATACTTTTGCTTTTAGAGTTGCATTGGGGACTGAAAGAAGATGTTTCGAGGAAGACCTCAATGTCCTAGAAGGACAGTAGGGACTTCAAAGGTTACAGATATACTGTGGTGCTGCTATCCCATGTAAGGCTTTCAAAAATGGGATACCAAACCAGTGGAGTTGGGCCAGCACTGGACGTATGTGCACATGTCTTAGGTCCAGTAAGAAGCCTAGCTGCTGCATTTTGGACTAATTGAAGTCTAGCAAGGGTAGATTGGTTCAGACATATCAGAGAGTTCAGAGAGTTACAATAGTCCAGTCTACACTGTAGAATGTAGATGTAACAAAAGCATGGATTGTAGTTTTTAGGTCAATATATGAGAGCCAGGGCCCAGGGCTTTAATTTAGCTGTTGTTCTCAGTAGAAAAAAGCTTCCCTTAACCACACTACTTGCTTATTGAAATTCAAAGAGGAATCTAGGTAGACACCTAGATTTCTGACCTCACTTTGGCAATTTATAATCAGTGGCCCAAATGCATTTCTTACTAATGCAATAATGCAAATGCATTATCTTAGTAACAGAGCTGAGTGGATTGAAACAAATTATCTCTGTTTTCTTTTAATTTAATGGTAAGAATTTTAATTGTATCAAATTTAATTGGTGAAATCATCTGTGCTAAGTGCACAGATAGAACCAATACACGGCAGAACTTTTACTTTCTGAAGCTGCACTTTTACATCTCTGATTATTCCTTTCCTCTCCATATTGTTCAGGTATATGTATTTATATTTAACACTGCGCACGTTTTGACAGGCCTTCATATTGCATTCTACATGTATTAGGTACAGTAGAACAGAGATGTCCCTAACACTGATTTTAAACAGCTGTTACCACTTATATCCACAATTCTGTAAATCCTTAAATGTCATGTCAGACCAGATTATAAGATCTGAAAAGCGGATGCGCTCAAACTCCGAATATAAGAGTCTTTGGGTGCGTAAAAACAAAAACTAGTATAAAGCAAAATAAACGCACTCTCGAATAAATCTTGGTATTTTATTGACTTGAAAGCATGAACCAAGACGACTTGGTTCATGCTTTCAAGTCAATAAAATACCAAGATTTATTCGAGAGTGCGTTTATTTTGCTTTAGACCAGATTATAACAAATCATTCATGTCACTAGACCTGCCTGTGTCCTTTGTCCCACGGGCTATTTGAAGACAGGCATTCAGTGCTTTTATCTGACTCAAACGAGTAAAGTTTGACAGTTTAGTAGAAATTAGAACAGGAATTTAATCCCAAATCCTGAAAAAATCTGCAATAATCTCTCTTGAGAGGAATGATGATAGTGCTATCATTAGGTCTTACTGTACCTAGTCAGACTATCCACTTTGTCACCAACACAACATTTCTGGCTTAAAATATCTCACGACGAGGGACAATCTGAGAGAATACAGCAAAATGTTTGAGGAGATTCCTCTCTGGTCTTCTTGTTATTATGCTTACTCTGCAGCCTCTGTCTATTTATAGGTCTCATTTTCTGGCTCTCATTTTAAGATACCAATTTATGAGTCTAAAAAATGCATTCATATTACTCTGAGTCTCTCACCACAATTTGCATGCTACGTTACTCAGCAGCACTAGTGTGTTCCAGCATAATCACCACAGACCATCTCAAGATGCCTTTAATGCAGACAACAGATGGAGATTGGGTGTGCTGCTAAGATATCAAAAAGGCTGCTAATGGCTGGAATATGATGTTGGGGGAACATAACAATTCCCAGCCAATTAAGGCTATTCATTAAACAGATCACACACTTTGGTGTTAATTTGTTCATTTTTCGTAAACACCTTGCTCATTGACCTTTTACAACATCATTTTACAATGCTTGGTTCAGTTTCATTTGAGCTTGGCTCATCTGCGGTTTGATGTGTGTGGGACTGAATTATGCAGAGCAACACAGTTTTGCCTGGCAAATGGATAATGGCCTCACTGTTGATGGAATAAGGCTGTTTGGGTGCAGCTCTGTCAGATGAGAACAATTAGGGAAATTGATTTGACCATTCCCATCCATCCAGCCACATCCAGTCACACACAATCCAGCCATCTCTGTATTGGTATTACTATTGTTATCCACATATACACAAAGAGTATAGACTTCTATACTCTTTGATATACATATACATATACATACACAGTATACGCTCAGTACGCAAGGAACTTAGAGCTGCTGAAAGGAAATGGCGTAAATCTGGAGATAGAAATGATCTTAGTAAATACCAGTCTATGCTATCATCTTTTTCATCCACTGTCACACTTGCAAAAAGAACATATTATCAGAGTAAGATTGAGAACGCCACTGACAGCAGAAAACTTTTTGCTATGTTCAAGTCTCTTCTCAATCCTCCACCACCGCCATCAGCTACTTCACTGTCAGCAGATGACTTTGCAACATTTTTCACTGAGAAAGTTGCTAAGATAAGTGCTCACTTTGATGACCCTATAAGAAGGACTCTGCCTGGTGTTAGCATGATGCCATCATTGGACTTTTTCTCTCCTCTTGATGAGGAAGCGGTCTCTCAACTGCTTCAGCGAAGCCGTCCAACAACATGCCCTTTGGATCCTGTCCCGTCTACTCTCCTGCAGTCTATAGCACCCGCTATTATACCGGCAGTCACACATGTATTTAATACTTCACTCAGTTCTGGAATAGTTCCTTCTTCTTTTAAACAGGCAAGAATTACGCCTTTGCTGAAGAAAAGTACACTTAATTCAACTGATGTGAAGAACTACAGACCTGTCTCCCTTCTTCCTTTCTTGTCAAAGGTTTTGGAGAAAGTGGTCTTCAAGCAAATGTGTGACTTCCTCTATCAGAATAACCTACTAGACCCTATGCAGTCTGGTTTCAAGAGTGGTCATTCTACTGAAACTGCTCTTCTATCTGTGACTGAAGCATTGAGAGTAGCTAAGTCCTCTGCTCAGTCATCAGTGTTAATTCTGTTAGATTTATCTGCAGCCTTTGATACGGTTAACCATGACATTCTCCTTTCTACACTTTATGAACTGGGAATTTCTGGGAAAGCTCTTGACTGGTTCAAGTCTTACCTTAAAGGGCGTTCTTTTAGCGTGTCTTGGCAGGGACAGATATCAAAGTCTCATGACCTCACTACAGGAGTCCCCCAAGGATCAGTATTAGGGCCCCTCCTTTTCTCTATTTACACCACTTCTTTAGGTGGGATTATTCGCTCACATGGATTTGAATATCATTGCTATGCGGACGACACTCAACTTTTCCTATCCTTCCCACCTGAGGACTCTAGTGTTTCCCATCGGATCTCTGCATGCCTGAAGGACATTTCAATCTGGATGAAGGATCAGCACCTTCAGCTTAATCTTTCCAAAACTGAGCTCTTGGTGTTTCCAGCAAAAACAGCTATTCCCCAACAGATCAATATCCAGCTTGATTCATCCTCACTGACTCCAACCAGATCGGCACGTAACTTGGGTGTCATAATTGATGACCAACTTACTTTCTCTGAGCATGTTGCCTCAATTGCAAAGTCATGTCGGTATACCCTGTACAACATTAGGAAGATCAGACCTTATCTGACACAAGATTCCACTCAGCTTCTTGTACAGGCAATGGTTATCTCCAAGCTGGACTACTGTAATTCTCTGTTAGCTGGCCTACCTGCTTGTGTTTTAAGACCACTACAGTTGATTCAGAATGCTGCAGCACGACTGGTCTTCAATCAGCCAAAGAGGACACATGTAACCCCTCTCCTAGTTACTCTCCACTGGCTCCCTATAGTAGCCAGAATTAAATTTAAATCTCTCACTCTGGCCTATAGGACACTGACTGGATCTGCTCCCAGCTACTTCAGTTCTTTAATCACGATGTACATTCCCAACCGCCCATTGCGATCTTCTGAGGAGCGTCTGTTATGTCGACCAACCATACATGCTAGGTCAAATTGTAGATCCTATTCTTCAGTGGTTCCGTGTTGGTGGAATGAGTTGCCCAGTGGTCTCCGTTCCAGCAATAGCTTTGGATCTTTTAAGAGGGGTCTTAAGGCATATTTATTTAATATGCACTTAGTCCTTTGAGTTTGTGATGTGTTATGGTTTGTATAATAGTATTGTTTTGTTATAATTTGTCTATTGATAGAATTTGAAATTTATTTTGCTATTGTCCTTAAATTTAGCCATACCATGCTTTAGTTATTATAATTATTATATATAATTAACTGAGTGACTTATTTGATTGCTATTCTCATTTCACTGTTTTATTTCTCATTAGGTTAGTGCTTAAATTTATTGTTTTACTGATAATATTACTATTCTCCCTAGTTTGTAATTGTTCACTGTTAATTTAATTTGTATTGTTATTTATTTGTATGTCGCTTTGGACAAAGGCGTCTGCTAAATAACCATAGCCATAGCCATAGCCATAGCCATAGCCATAGCCATATACATTTTATAGGTCTTGTATGAGCACAGCACACACTACAAACCTCACATCCTGTTCGCCGCCCACGGTGCAGTCCCCTCAGGGGTCTCTCTGGGTGTCCCTCACCCCGACCACGTGTGTGACATTTCCTGTCTTGTTTCCAGGGGTGATCATCAAGAGGAAAAGTGGGGAGATCCCGTGTCCACTCGCCGTGGAGGCCTTTGCAGCGCACCTGAGCTACATCTGCAAATACGACGACAAGTACAGCAAGTGAGTGCTGAGCCTCCACCTCCACCTCCACCTCCACCTCCACCTCCGTCACCTTTGCCTGTGCTGCCATCCGGCACAATGTTAGCTTTAGTGGTGCAGCACTAACATTGGTGGCACAGCTCTGAGCATGAGATTCACACCATGTGTGCCATGAGTTAATGCATGTTAGTGCTTCACTTACTAAGGCATGATGCTCCTGTGCAGGCCATCCAAATCAATCGTGCAAAAAGCACACGTCTGATTTGACTGAAGTGACTCTTGACCAGATTTTCCCCTCATGGACCCAGGGTGGTCACTGTGGTTGGTGACTGGGTGAGTGAGTGTGGTTCAGGGGTTGTGGGGTTTGTGAGGAATCAAATCCTGTGTGCTGCTTGTGACTTTCCTCTTTAAGGCTCAGAGAATCGCTCACACTGTATGCATATTGGTCTGGTGTCTTTTCTATACTACATCTTCCTGGGTTGGTCTGAATGCTGGGAGTGTGGTTTGAATATTTTGTGCCGATAGTTGTTTGTTGCTACTGTAAATGTGCAAGATATCATCCAAAAGAGCAATATTTAGAACTAAGTTGTCCCTCAAAGCAGCAAGAGATATCTGCAGAGATATCACAAATATCCAGCTGACATTTACCCACATATTAAACAGGGACAGAGACGGAGCACATCTGTAAATGTCACTGCGTTTGAATTGTTTTCCCAGTTTGCATGTGAGTATGCACCACTGACATTCAGGAATCACTTGGGAGTTTTTCTCCTTTAGGGAAGCTCCGAGAACATGTGAGTTACACCTTGTGGAACACATACAGAGTACACAAGAAGACTTACGTACTATGTGCATCAACATTTACAGTACAGCCAGTATGTTCTAGAACATTATGGCCGGCAACAGTGGGCGGAAGTGTGCAGTTGTGATGTTGCAGAATTAAGAGGTAGGATATAGTCAGGAGATTGTTGGGGGGGGGGGTATTAACAATCGGCATGTGTTAGCACTGGTTGCCGAGATAACGAGACAAGGCACTAATTAAGACTAAACGTGCTCTCTAGTCACTGTGGCAACTCTCGCTGTACGGAGCGGAGAGAGAACATCACTTAGCGTCTGTCTAACCTTTCTTTGTCTCTAATTTATCTCTGCAGTAATTAGATGGTATTATTCAGCATGGGCTCAAGGTCCTCATAGACTCCTCCAGATTGCACTCCCAGCCGTGTGAATCAGCCTGTGCGCACCTCCATGCATAATGGAACGGCTGCTCTGGCATAATAATGGGATTGAGGCTTCTGATAAGGACAAAGAGTGTTATTAAACAATCATATTTCTGCTCGAAGAAATGCATGCAGGTGTAACAAGTGTTCAATCTTTGCCCGTGTCAAGATGCCAAGTGCATAAGAGTACTGTGACTGCATGAGATTTTATTTGAGTCGCGAGTGTATTATTTTGTTGTGCAAGTTCTTACCGTGTTTGTACGTTTTTGTAAGTTTATATTATATTTCATTGCATTGATCTGGATATTTTGGCTTTAAGATCAGTACTGCATATTCATAGGGCTTATTAACACAGGCAGTGGTTGAACTAGTTGTGTAAGTAGTTCAGCGTGAACTTAGCAACAAAAACAGGAAGGCTAATTGAGGCAGCCATTTATAGTCTCATTCATGCTTGACAGTGCTTGAAGCTCAAGCACTGTAATCAGAGGCTCTAAAAAGGGGGGCTTCACAGGAGATGTTAGAAGTTACAGAGACTTTTTTTGTGTTCTCTGCTAATTAGTCACTTCTGCATTCTCTCTCTCTATCTCTCTCTCTCTCTCTCTCTCTTTCTCTGTGTTTTTCGTTAGGTACTTTATCTTCCACAAACCTAACAAGACTTGGCAGCAGGTGTTCTGGCTAACCATCAGCATTGCCATCAACAACGCCTACATCCTGTACAAGATGTCCGACGCGTACCACGTCAAGCGCTACAGCAGGGCGCAGTTCGGTGAGAGGCTGGTCAGAGAACTCCTGGACTTGGACGACTGCTCACCCACGCAGTAGAAGTCTCTCCACTGCACCGTCTCTCTCCTAACACCCACACCTATACACACACCATACGTGCATAACATACACACACACTGTGTCACACACACAAACCCCACACAGCACACATATACACTGACATCTGACCTCACATAGACTCTATTATGTCAAAAGCGAAAAATGTTTGCGCCTCTTCGCTCACTACGGAGGCATTCACCTTGTGATTGTCATCAGTTGTCTAAACCCGAGCCGTGCCAAGTCCGGATGGCGTCGTCGGGCGGCGGACTGATCGCAGAACAGCAACGGAACCACTCTGTACCCAAGACCCCATCTGGCAGACAGCAGGGCTCCAGTGTACATACAGTACAGTAGTGCACTGCGTCTCAACGTCTTTCCCCACTACCGTAGTGTCCCTGACTGCATGCTCAAGATAAAGACCCCCCTCCCTTCATGCGTGCTGTGCTATGTGCCCTTGTTAACGTGCAATGATCGTCTTCGAAAAAAAGTGGAGTCCCGTGGTGTTCGTTAATCACACACACTGTAGCTGCGAGGAGGAGAACAAGTGGGCAGGAAAAAAAAACAAAAGAGAACAGCCATCAGTGATTTCCCTCCCTCTGTGAATAGTAATCTGACCCCCGCAGTAGAGACCCACTCCCCCCCCCCCCCACCTCCTCCCGCTCATCTAGTAAACGTAATCAGAAGGGACAGATCATGTTGAACGTACCGATTAGGAATCAAAGAGCCGTTTGCAGATGGAAAGGAAAAGGATCAGTGCTCTTAGAACAGCTGCCTCTGGTTAGTCTCTTTACAGGCAGGGTGGGGGGGGGACACCACAGCGGTGGGTGTTACTCCTCTATCATTGGTAGACGTCTACCTGGGGTTAAATCTTGATGCTGGACACTTATGAGTGCAGACTACTTTATCTTCAGGTAATGATTGCTGAAAAAAAAATACTCACTCAGTGACACATAATACTGAGTGCCTGACGAGAATGAACTAAATCCAATTACTGATGCCATCAATGCCATCACCTCACCACAGAGCCATCCCCTGGATCATCTCAATGTCAAGGTGATCTCAAGGTCAAGGTGATCTTCAACAAGATTAAGTGATCTGTAAGGCTGAACCCCCCAACCGACTAACAACAATTCCCTTAAGCTGACAGATGTTTGTTTGGACATACAGTATCTCCCTCCCTTTCCTGTGTGCTATTAACCAATGTCATCATAACTAGATGTATCAAATGAATGCACTGAACAAGAGGCAACGACTAACTAATCTTGGAATCACATGAACACTGGTGTTTAATGTCCATTCTCTATTCAAATCAAGACCTTTGTCCTTTTCACAGCCAAGGTTTGCTCAAAGGGACAGGACAGGATATTGTGAGTGAGAGCTACGTTAGCTTATTCATGGAAGCGTCTCACTGTAAAATGGCCAATTGTTGTCATGGCACTTGACAGACATGCAGGGAACAGGTTATTTATTTTCTTTGAACCTTTTTTGTCCACAATTTGTCCTGGTGTTGTTCATAAACAGCTAGCCATGAGCCATACATCAGTCAACTCACTTAAAAGGGACTTATAATCCCCCCAGTGTCACTAAAGGATACTCTCATCCTTACTAAAGTCTCGAAACAACTCCTGACTTCACTACTTACTCTATGAAAAAGTCCAGCCTGATCCAGGAACTCAGGATCTTGGAATAATATTGGATCATGCCCCATCCAGAGATCTGCTGTTGTCAGTATGTACAGTACAGTGTCTATCCTAATGTTTATAACATACTGTAACTGTGCCCTCTGTCGTGAGTGATTCACTGCAGTAGGCTACTCTTCGTCAACCTGTCAAGTGAATGTCCCATCGCCATGGAAACAATCTCTATACAAAAGAATGGAAGCTATTCACACACAACTTGAGTGCAAGATACTACTGTGCCACAGCTATGCTTATAACTGGATCTTCCAAAGTCTTCCCAAAGGTTCTTGTTTTGTTTCTTTTGATGCGGCCTAGTCTTTTTAATATTTTTTTGCCAATCATTTATGTTTTTCCACTGTGAAAATAGTAGATATAATATAGATATGATAAAAAAAAATGAAATGTATATTGAAATTGTTATTTTAGATCAGAGTGAGGCTGGACAGACAGCTCAGTAACAGCACTTTTTGCCATCCTCCTTTTTGCACTCGGAAGCAGTTGAGTTTGAAAGCATGACTATGTTTACGAGCTTTAAAGTCTCTACGAGGCATTAAATGTGTCTGGTAATCTCCCATCTCCCATGCAGCTCTGCCCATTACGTAACAACAGACGCCACAACTGAATTATTCATGCCACGTTGTCACTCAGTGCATTAGTGCTGTCGAGATAGATTAAGCTCTTCTTCACCTTGTATCATTATGGTAGTGGGTAAACCGTCCATTGTTGTTTGTGTATCTCGAGAGAATATGGTTAGAGACGAGAGAGGTTGAGACCCTGTTCAAGGTTATTCATGTTGTGTATAGTCAGGCTCTGCTGGTGAAAGAGAGCGAGGAGGAGAAACGGTGTACCTTCTCTGGGGAGATTGATTCAGAATGAATGGCAACTGAGAGAGAGGGAGAATAATAGAGAATATTCACCATCTCTATGGTGATGTAAGATTTCTAAAAGGTGAAAAATGGTAGTAGATATTAATCAGTCTAGCTAAGCATAATGTCTAATCATATCTGTATTTTGCCATTGGTCCCATGTGTGTGTCTTCCTATGTGAATTTGTGCACAGCATTACTTGTTAGAGCCCTTGAAACCAGTTACTGGTAGAGAACCACTAGTAGACATACTATACTATACATGTCAATCTCTCTCAACCATTCATGTCACGAAATTGGAAATGGTAATGTTTTTTTTTCCATACTGTCAGAAGATATCAATACTACTTTAAGTGTCATGGAATAAATCAATAAGGACGAGACACCTTAAGGAAATACCTTGCTAAACATGTATAGCTAATGTATTTTTGAAAGGTATTGATGTAGTCAGACACATTATTTGATTTTTTTTCTCTCCTCCTAAATGGGAAGTATTGCAGTCATTATTCCCACTATCCTGATGATTACGTTTTTATCAGTTTTCCAGGAGTGTAGTGGTACTTTGATCAGAACAACCACAAGACAAAAAGCCGGAGGTAAACCCCTCTCACTACTCCTATAGCTCCATAGACATGTCTGGCCAAGTGAGTTGACTCCGCTCACTCATGTTCAGTCTGCTCTCCCAGTGCCTTTCTCTGTTATGCGTCTGACCCATAGGTCTGACCCTCACGGTCACACTTCATGATTTCATCAAGCGATGAGGAAGTCCAGTGTCCTTTAATAGGCAACCTATGTTTCTTTTGTATCTGGCTGTATGAAACAGAGAGCTAGACAGGTGGAATATATGGTGTGCATTAGACACACTGGGTAGTGGTAGATCTGTTTCTATTAGAAAAAGCAAGGTCGATTGCAGTGGCCACTGCAATGAACATCTTGTTCTTGTGCATTCTGGACTGTATGTCCCTTGTGCGAATGACTCTCTATTGTACAAAAGTCTTTGAGGAATGATGGGATGGATTTCATCAATTCCCTCACTGTTCTCTCATTCACCTTCAGACTGAAGCTCTGTATAGGAATCGATTCATCGGTCCTTTAGTCCATAATGGTACATAATTGTTCCTGCTCTTGTGCGTTTGCCTATAGTGTGTTGCCATGATTTCCGCTGTGAATCGCAGGTGAAGCGGAAGGTGGTTTGAATGGGTCCAAGCACGTGGAAATGAATGATGCTCTCACTGCCTAATAGTTCTCATCATACATATGCCATGCATCCAGTCAGTAATCGCTACTGCACACAGCCAGTGAAAACGATCTGTCTCTTGCTGGCCATCAGTTCATACAAGTGCCCACAACCTCTTGATCATCCCCTAGACTGCATGCAATCAATGCCATTGACTCTCCCCAGCCATTTCATCAACATCTTGGAACATTTGTTGCACTTGGGGAAGTTTTGTTACATCAAAAACACACAAGGTTTTGTGTTGTTTGGGAATCATGCGTTTACTTGCCAGTTTATTTGCTTCGTTCTGACACTGGAGGATGTAAACGCCATATTTTGTAGCTTTATCTTATGTTGATTACAGATTTGATATTTCTGAAAATGTTGCCTGCAACTGCACTGTATGTAAACATTGTAATTACTAGATCATTTTCTGAATTAAAAAAAAATATGTGTATGTTAAAAAAAGAAACAAAACCCAAATCTTAATCACAGTTATTCTATTGTGAAATGGTGATGTATTTTTGTTTTGTGAACACTGTCTATGTAAATAACTGGATGAAACTTCCACTTACAGTATAAGTCAATATCTTGTTTTATATAGTTATTCGATTTATCAAGATAACTACACATGGAAGCCTATGTTAGAACATTAACTTACTTCAGGCACTATTTGTCAACTGTACTGAAAATGGGAGATTAATGGACAGATTGTCTTGCCTGTAATGGTTTCTGAACATCTTTTTGTTTTATTATTATTATTATTATTATTATTATTAATATTATTATTATTATTATTGAGATTCAGAATGTGTGCGCTGTAAGAACTCTCTTGTCTTGAATATGTCTGAGTGTCTGGTAAATAGACTGAAATAATGAGGGCAGTCAAGACCTCTATTAGTACCTGTGTAATCATTCATGAATACCAGTCAGCAACCATTTCACAAGCATCCACATGACTTTCACAGCGTAATAATGATGGGATACTTGATGTAAATGGTTGCCTAAAGGTATTATGAATGTTTATTGGATGTGTTTCTTATGCAGATGTTACAGTTACATGCTGTGGATATGGATGGGTATTCACAAGAAGAGAAACCATGCAGATGGTGTCTTCTCTCTCTTCCTGCGACTGGAAGCCAACCAACTTTGCTGACCTCAGGGCTACATCTCTGCTATCCTGTAGTTACATAGACTATACAAACCAGTCAGCCAACAGACGGGAATACAAGCCTTTACAGGTGCTACTTAATCACAGACCGATCAGAGGGGGCTTTTAATCTATAAAGGGGAACGGGTCAGGAGCGTGTAATGGTACGACCGTGGCTGTTTATACACTACATTGTGTCCTGTGGTCAGCTGAGAGATTGATGCACTGGAAAAGCAATAGAGAATTGGGCTCCTGGTAATCATCTGTGGCTGTTTTGTTGTTTTTGTATTCTTGGCGAGCATTAGAGTCCTGGATGAAATCACATTATGGAAAGTCTCCATCTTGTAACCAAATTTGGTGCAAAAGAGGTTTGCCATTGTGTTTGAGGGAGGGAGCCAGATCACTGCAGAACACAGTAGTGTTGCGAAATGTCTTAAATGTAGGGCTGGACCAAAACTCAAACGCTATCACCAAGCAAACCAGAATTCAATGTGACTCGAACTGTATCTATTAACTTTAAATGACAGTGCGCTGTATGGATGTCGTGGATGTTCTTGTGTTGGCTGTAGAAACCGCTTTGTATCCTGCCTGTGTGTGTGTTTTCAATGTGGTTGAGGTTGATTTCAAAGGGGGGCAGCGATTTGGGTGAGAGTGTGGATCCTGTGTGTGAGAGTGAGTGTGTGAGTATTTGTGCGTGCGTGTGTGTGTGTGTGTGTGTGTTAACTTGTCCTCGTGTCTGTAACTTTGTTGTTTGCCGTCTGTGATGCTTGTGTGAACAGTGCACCACCCTGATGTCCAATGGCCACCTCTAACACACCTAACACCACCCTTATGTTAATGTGAGTTTACACTGATTTGCACACTTCTAATAAATGTATCGATTTTTTAAAAAATCTTGTTTAAATGTTTGAATGTACAGTACAGAATCAATAGAAGACAGTACACGCATGCATGTATCCTGTCAAAATGTGCCAACTCAGTACAGTAAGTTGTATAATACTGTGTATGAGGCCTACTGTATCTCTGGTTCAGTCAGTTTCACATTTCCTGTTGAGGGTTGCAGCTGATGGAAGGAGATATGCAGTACAGTAGCTCTGGTTGCTGACGACTGTGATGAGAATAGCACTAAATGAGTCATTCTGTGGAACCAGTGATCAACGATTACCACAAATTTGTCTCATAAGAAAGAAGCAAAACATGAGGCCTTTCTGATGGAATGAGGAGATCGTAGAATTATCGTTTTAAACCCTTATTTTGTCCCATTTATCATCTTCGTAACACAAAATACTGTCACGTATTTGAAATACGAGTATTTGAAAGGATTGTTCTCGCAAAGAGTGGTAGACAATGTAACTATGTAACACAATGTACAGACATAGAATGTGCATCAAACAGCCCATCAACTTAGTAGAGTCTGGCTACATACAGTAGAGCATTAGAGATGACAACAGCACTGAGAAGGCGGGGGTAGGATTCTGTGCAGTGTTGTGTGCAAGTATACACATCATAGCACACAGCCATTGAACAAAACAAACACATTGCAATAAATACTTTCAGCACCGTTTGGATCGTAGTTATGGACCATGTTCGATCCCCATGAATACAGCCATACAAATTGACCTCGGCATTAACCGCACAATTACAGCATGGCAAACGACCTTGTTAACTCCAAAGCAGTGGCACAAATACGATCCTAATTAAAAAAAAAAAAAAAAAAACTTTGTTCAGACTGCTAACGTGACCTTGGCCCAGACTGGCTGTGTGTGTGTGTGTGTGTGTGTCTAGAGCGGGCTACTGCTGCTGCTCCTCGGTGTCGAGAAGTGACAGATGGTCAGACCAGTCCAGCAGCCTCACCACCAAAACGGTGTTACATCATCCCCCCCCCAGCACCAACACAGTGGGAGACCAGCAGGCAGAGTGCACAGCCCACAAATCTGTTAGCGCAGCAGTGAAAACAACAAAAGGGGCCTGGAGATGTTTTTTGTTTTTTTCATCCAGTAAAGGCCTAAAGTAGCAGCGCACGACTCTGGTGTTGCTCAGCAATGCTCGCTTTAGTTCAGAGCAGATCAAACGAGACCATGTAAGGAGAAAAAAGTAAGAGCTTTTTGTGAGAAACATTGTGTTGCCATAGCATCAGTTTCTTTTCACTATGGCAATGGCTGGGCATGTCTACTCTGCCTTTGTAGTTTAAAAGCCAGCATGGTCCTCTGAATTTCATGTAAGCCCTATATGTTTGATGTGTCCTAGCAGGCCCAGGGGTGCCTCTCATGCAGCGTTTCTACGTCCTCCCTCGCTCCTCAGGCCTCGATCCTCACTGATCTACATAAAGAAAGATAGAAGAAGGGATAGACTTTCCCATTGTCGCTGCCCCATCATTCTTTATGTAGATCAGTGAGGATCGAGGCCCGAGGAGCGAGGGAGGACGTATAAACACTGCATGAGAGGCACCTCAGGTCTCTGGCTGACATGGTGCAATTATTTGAACAGTGGGTGGAGTCCATCTATTGTACAATACAACCCAATCACATTTTGGGGACCACTGCCCCTTTACTTCCTGGAACTTTGAGGGTAACCAATTTCTGGCCCCTTTCTGATTGACCCCCACCGCCTCTCCCTTCCTTTGTGAGGTCACGAGTGCTTCACTTGGGGTGGCCCTCGATCCTTGATGCTCGATGCTAAAGGGGCGTTCCCACTGATCTACAGTATAACTAACACTGGATAGACCATCCCATTGTTGCCGCCCCATCATTCTTTATGTACTGTAGATCAGTGAGGATCGAGGCCCGAGGAGGAAGGATGTATAAAAGACCAAATGAGAGGCACCCTTGGACACGGCACATCTCTTAATGTGTTTGTGCACTTCTCACCATAGCAACTACCAACCACCAGGCAGTCTGTGAAATTTCACAGAACAGAAGCCGTGCTGGGCTCACGGCCACAAAGGTCATCCATAATACTAATCAAATGGGTCATGCGAATGGGAGTGTGCACAAATCCAAACTGGTAATAGTCTGGCCCACAACTACTGCACTGGTGTATGACTCATGGTTTAGGCAACCACATCTGGCAGGAGCCTAGGGCCTATTGCCACACCGGAGGCACACTTGAAACTCAATTAGACACGCTAAAGAAGCGAAGCTTTGACAAGGATTAGCGAAGCCTGTGAACGACACGGCCATATTGCCTACATTCACAGACAGCAGGAGAAATAACAAGAGCGAAATGTAAACATTCGTCTGCTTCCAAAAAGGAAGAAGGCTTGGATGTTCAGAGCCTGTGTGTGGCAGTGCGTCAGTTCTCGCCTGTGATGAGACATGCGCTCATTAAAAACAACATGGAGTGCTTTTCGATCGTCTCAGAAGCACAGCGTCATGTCTGGATGGACCCAATGGTGGGGTGTAAAATAAATGAGCGTTTGGAGGCGCACGAGTCTCGCCACATGCAGAGAGATCTGGCCCTCTCTGGAATCTCGCCATCATGCAGCCTCTACAGAGACCACAGAAACTCTATCAGAATAGAGTTTCAGACTAGAAATAAACAGTGTAATTCTCATACAAAACAGACTCAGCTGTGTTTACAATTTACATTTAAACTCAAACATGTAGGAAGCATGCTGACTGGACGTCACACTAGATATGCCTGAAAAGGGTAAAACAAGGAGCCATGTGTAAGTACTGTATTTGGTCAATTTTCTAGCAAATTCTTAAACAACAACAAAAAACAACGATGGATGTAGGCTAGATGATGGAAAAAAGCTATTGGCCTACAGTATGTGTGAGGGATTTGATTTCCTTTTTGGTGTTTGTGTGGAGTAGCCAAGAAATGTTCACAAACCGATTAATTATATTGTAATATTTATATAAACCCATTTATTTAAGTTATCTTGTTTTCCTCATTCAAAGTAATTTTTTCGGCATATCTATAAAACAATGAACAGTTACAAGCTCTGTACAGTAGACCAATTCACTATAGACTGCAAGTTTATGTGTGTGTATGTACATGCATGGACATACAGATTGTATATACACACATATACACATTTACAAATGGTGATCCTCCATACAGTCTTCTTTTCCCATTGGATACGACAGTTTCCTTACACTACTGCGGGTCTATTTGGAGAAAATAATCAAAGCATAGAAAACAAAAACAAACAAAAAAAATAACAAAAAACGAATTCACTGTTTTGAAATGATGATATTGTGTATTACATCAAAGATTCAACATCTCCCATTACATATGAATTTCACATGGTCTAATCTTTAATACAAATGTATTGACAAATGTAAATTAACAGTAAATAACTTTGGCACACTGTGCAAATGTAAACATTAGATCCAATTTAAGATTAAAAAGGACACCGTTGTCATTTGTGGGTTATCTTCTCCCCCCCGCGCTATCAGTCCGCTCCACTTGGCAAGGGAAACAAACCTTGATTGTTTTTTTTCTTTATTCTCCTATAAAAAATCTTCTCCAAAAATAAGCTGACTGAGACGAAGTGTGAAAAACACACACTATTCTGTCTGACCTACTGGTGGTGTCTGGGAAAAGGTCAATAAATATGTTCATTCTTTTCTCTTTTCTTTTGCTCGTCCCTCTCTGCTCCACTTGTAATTAGCAGTGCTGTATCAGTGGACATTTTAAAGCACTTCAGCCAAGGAAATAAGGAGTCCTACACCCTCTGATGCAAATTTCATTCAAGTTGCAATTCAACAGCAATTTTTTTTTCTTCTTTTGTTTTCATTTTCATTGACTTCTCCACAGATTCATTCATTTGTTCTATTACTTAGAACCTATTAAGCGGAGCATCTCCGTGTTCAAAAGGCCATTTTGAAATTTTAAAAAGCTACAGGTATGGACAGAGAGGAATTTCAGGTCTCTCACAATAGACTCATACAGCGAGTAATAGGGGATTACGTCAATGTGATCAGAGAGATATTTCTGAACACATACAGTAGCATTACTGTCATATAGGGGCTAGCCAAAGCAAATCATAAGTGAGTGTCACATCATATAGTATTCGCTATCCTAGAATAAATTAATTACAAATGGTGCTGGCGTATTCCAACGCAGACTCAAAAAATATATATATCTATCATAGTAACACAACTATGGAGGGATAACTGCCTCTACACATCTTCCTTCAAACACATATAAACAGAATGTTGGCCAGGCTACTGAAAGCAAACCAAAATCCACTGTTAAGTACCGCATGTTTTACGAGCCATTAGTGTCAGACTATGCCATCATCGCTGAGCTAGAAGCAAGACTGTAGGTGGGTGGGTGGGAGATTGAGAATGGAATTAAAAAAAAAAAGAAAGACGAACACAAACAAGAGCGAGGAAATCTTATTGCTTTTCTCCCTTCGGTGCCCTATAGACTAGCGGTGATCCACGCTTTCCACTGTAGAGCGGTTACTAGGGAACAAATAAAACAACTCAACAACGTCCTCAACAAATCACAGCCAAGTCTGTATCTGTTTACAGTATAATGGATATCTGTTAAAAGGCAATTACCTTAAGTCATTGGAAAACACACACAGAAAATGTTGTTGACAAACAAAACAAACGAGAGAGAAAGAGACAAATAAGATAGTCAAGTATTGATGCTATATGTGATCACCAGGTCACAAGACCTCTTCTGGTTTCAGACTGTTCAAAAAAAACAAACTAACAGAAAGACAGTGATTATGTCGTACAACTGCAAGACATAACAACAAGCTCGCACAACTCATCCACTAGAGGCTTCTGGGATTGGGAGAAAATGGGAGGAAATGTACTCTGCACAGAAGCCTGCTGTAGGCCCCAAACAGTCTTCGCATGATCTGGCTGACAAGATGTGCTCACGGAGTGACACACGGACACAAGACCGAGTACAGGATAGAAAAATAAAAACAAGTTGGACACGACTTACACCAGACCAGTCAGAAAGGAATAAGAGAATATACTGAACCATCAGTTCATATTTACTGATTCATAATAATCACTTGATTCTTCTACATGATGTAACAAGCAAACAGACAAATAAAAAAAGTGAGTATCTCCATATTAAGGTGTCCATGGAGAGAACAATGATGACATTATTGGGACAACACACTGCTTTCTTGATTTTTTCTTTTTTCTTTTTTGTTTGTCTTTGATCCTCCAAAGCATACACAAAGTGGGGGGGAGGAGGGGGGGGGGGGAGAAAAAAAAAAGACAAAATGACTAAATACATTGTGTGTCTTTTCTCCCTCCTCAGTCTTCAATGTTGGAGTAAATTTGAGTAAATGACCCAAGGGGGACCAAAGAGGACATGACATGTACACACACACGGGAGCAGCAGCCAGTGCTACACCACCCAAGAAGCCGGCAGCCAATCCACTTTCTGGACACTCCCCACGGTCCATCCTCCATCCCATTAGCAGGGACTAGTATGGAGGACGTCGTTCTTGTTGTGGTCGACATTGCACCTTTTCTTTTTCCCCGTCCATCAATACCAGACCCTTGGTAGAAATTGTAGAAAACAATGCTAGTCTTTTCCCCCAGCCCCACCCTTCCCCTTCTCCCCCCACCCCCCCCCCCCCCCCGCCCTCCCCCGGCCCCTGTGAATTCCAGCGTCCACTCACTTCAAACTCAGAACTCCTGATCCCCAGATCCCCCTCCACCCCAAATGAAAACAATAAAACAAAAGAAAAAAATAAACCCCCAAAAAAGCAGGCCAAAATGCTTCAACCTTCGTCAAAGTCTGAGAGGGAGGCTTGTGCTCAGTTGTAGAGTTCTCTCCCTTTGGGCAGCCGGGAACACTCCAAGAACCAGTCAAAGGAACAGACCCCAAGTGTGCTGAGTGAATGACCACCTGTGGTCAGCTCCGGGCGGCGGTGGAGCGCCAGCTGGGAGCCTCGATGGAGACGGTTCAGAGTTTGTGTTTGTTTGTTTTTGTTTTTTCTTTACATTCGACAATGTTAGTTATTTTGAAAAGGAAAGGAAATATAAAAAAAGATTGTTTTGTTTTCTCTCTTTCAGAAATGTGGTGGAAATTCAATGGAGAAAAAAAATAATGCAATAGAAAAATATAGAGTCGAAAAAAAGAAAAGAAACAAATCCAGAAAGATTCAGGACGTCAGAAAAGAAGGAAGTTAAATGAAATAAAAACACACCAAAGAAAAGAAGAAGAAAAAAAAAAAAATGTAGATTCACTTTTCCAAGAAGCTGGACCAAAGTTGAAAACAATGAGGTATATAGTTGGATGGGAAATCTTCAACACACACACACTGTTTTTCATGTGCTCCAACGCCCCCACACCACAGTCGCCCAGGACTGGTGCTCAGGTCCCACAATTTGGTGCCATGTCCTGGATGGTGTGGCCCAATAGGCGGCCTGACAAGGCTCTACCAGGGTGGATGGACGATTGAGAGAGAGGGAAGGAAGGAGGAAGGAAGGAAGGGAAGGGAGGGAAGGGAGGATGAAGGGATGGGAAGGAGTGAAAGGTGGAGAGGTGAGACTAGGGCTGCAGGTTGAGGGTGAACTTCCACTGTTGCGTGAGCGAGGGGCTGCACACCTCCACGGTGAGCCCCCCCGTGCGAGCCCCTCGACTGTCCAGGCACAGGTTACTGCCCACGTGCCGCAGCTTGGCGTTGCTCTCAATCTGCTCCCATTTCTACACACACACACACACACACACACACACACACACACACACACACACACACACACACACACACACACACACACACACACACACACACACACACACACACACACACACACACACACACACACACACACACACACACAGAGAGAAGCAAAGACACAAACACGTTAAAGATATACCAAGGGCTCATGGCATTTCTATTAGGTTGCTTGTACTGTATATATGCATCAAGTAATGGCCCAGCACAGTTAGCGGTAACGGTTTCCATATTTGGAGGCCCTGGCTCACGGTCTAAGAGAATCTTGCATCCCTATCTGCTTTATACTTTTACACAGGAGGTACTCAGAGTGTGGAACATATTCTAGTTTCTTGTAGAAAAACTTAAAACTTTAAAACCTTTCTGTCCGACCATGACGATGAGATTTGGTCTGAAGGGGGGAAAAAAATGGGGTGGTGGTGGTGGTGGTGGTAGGGTCTTTTAACCAGGGGTCAACTGAAGGTCGCTTACAATTAAGCTAGCATTTAACAGTTGGTCACTACTGATGGGTCATTCCTGGCAGGAGCTGCAGTGGCTGTGTCCCAGAGCTGGGCCCAATCTGGCCCAAACGTACTGTAGAGCTGCCCGCTAACTGGGATCACTCAGTGGCCTCATTAATATTTCACACGCTGAATTGAAAGGCCTTCTACTTTTTTGCTCTCTAGGGGAGCGGCGGTTGTTTCGCGATCGATCGCATCTGCGCTCGGCTCGCTCACCTGCCGGCTGTCGTTTTCCCTGCAGCCCTGCAGTTTGATTTGCGACGCTGCCGTGCGGTCCACCACCGTCAGGCACAGATCCATGTGCTTCACCGACTTGTCCTTGGTTAAGGCCCACTCCTGATGCAGAGGACACAAACGAGGAGGGTGAGAGAGCGTGAATACAAAAGCGTGCGCGCACACACACAAAAGCGAACGCCCACGCAGACACACAAACACAGCCCACGTGAACGCAACAAACAAACGTGTCTGTCGTCAGCTGTGCACATCTTTGAACGCCCACACATACACACGTGCCCTTCCAACAGAAACAGAACACACTTAAACACCTATTGAGACTGAGACACACACACACACACACACACACACACACACACACACACACACACAGGTACATCATAAAAAACTAAGCTCAATACATACACACAAGCATGCGCACACACACACACAAATGCAAGCACGCGCAGACACACAGATACACAAAATTCACCTCAGAAAACAATAGAAATATGAAAAAAGGTAATTAGTCGTCACTACAGCAGTGGAATAAAGGACAGCTGTAGCGGTTGCTTCTAATAATATTGCACAAAAGCCTCCACAGTATTTCTCCCTGTTCGATTTTCTATTAGCACTTCATCAGCTAAAGCTACTGTATTCAACGCTGAGTTTTTTCTCTTTCAATAACATTCACAGCCTGTAGGCACAGTTAGATAATGTCAGAGCTAACAATGCTTCCATCAAAGGAAACAGCCCACAGATGCCTCTTGAAGATCTTTCTGCACATGTTAAGCATGACAGCATGACAAGTCACTGTATTTCATCTCATAACCGAGGTCCTGCAATGAACGCTCTTAAGAAGGTTTGAGATCAGATTTGTAACACCGTGGCGCTATAAAGAGCTTGGATTTATAAAGATGGAGAGGGGACCTCAGTGGCTACAAAAATGTTGTGAAAGGCCGAAGAACCTGTAGAATCTGTGGTTTAAAACCGCCCACAAAGAATGTGCACCAAAGTAGTTCACTGAGTATGGGGGCTCAGAGTGCCAACGGATGGAGTGTGGGGTTTGGAAATAGCGGACATGTGCCCAATATGGACAGATCCAGCGAAAGATCTCCATCCTGTGACCCATCCAGCGATGCCGCCTGCATCTCTCAGAAAGCCTTTTCTGGTGTTATGCCTTTTCATAATACCAGAAAAATGCCCAGGGCATCAGCTTGCACTCAATTGATCACCACAGGCTGAGAATCAGTGACTATTACATGGCAATTTGACACCTGCACATACCAATTATGGAATCTAAACAGTGAGGGGGGGAGCAACACTGCAGTGATTTCCCTGATTGTGGCAAAAAGCAGCTCTTATGTGACACCCGTGAGTGAGTGCGTGTGTTGTCTACGTGTATGAGTGTGTGTGTGTGTGAGTCTGTGTGCATATGTGTGTGTGTGTGAGTGTGTGTGTGTGTGCATGTGTGTGTGTGTGTGTGTGTGTGCATATGTGTGTGTGTGTGTGTGTGTGTGTGTGTGTGTGTGTGTGCGTGTGTGTGTGTGTGTGTGTGTATATATATGTGTGTGTGAGTGTGAGTGTGTGTGTGTCTGTGTGCATATGTGTGTGTGTGTGTCTCTTGTGCACGAGACCACCTGCATTTGACGGGCCACCGCACCCAGCAGATCACCCCCTGTGCGTCCTCCACCTCAGCTGGATTAGACAAACTGAGAAAAGGGGTCTCTACCTGCGCTGGCAAAGGTACCTGATTGCCTCCTGCGTTATGGCACTCGTAGACGCCAACCACCCCGTCGGCGAAGTGGCCCAGTGTGTCCAGGCAGTTGCTTCCCTGCTGCAGGGCCCCGAACGCGATGTCCTGATGGTCAGGAACCCTGCCGGAGGGGGGAGGGGGGAGGCGGAAAGGTAAAAATAATGAGGAGTAAATCATGGGAGGATTCTTACTGATGCTATTGGCGGGATCCATCACCTTCCACAACAATTCCAAGAAACAAACAAAGACGGTAAACGGTACTGTACATGGCCTACTTTGGCCTGTTCCCCAGTTTCCTGAAATCAGAACACAAGATTTCCTAACGGGGAAAAGTCATGTGCAACTGAATGGAGATTTCGAAGGAACACATATTTATAGATCAAAGAATTAAAAAGGAGGACTTTGTAAACCAAAATATTTATTTTGATAAAAAAAAAAAAGGGGAGTGGGCAACAGCTATTTTGGCCAATCCTCTGGAGCAGTTCCTCGTGCTGGATAAAAAACAACCCTAATGGCTTGAGGATATGGCTTAATGCCTGCAGATAAACACAGGACTCATGGGAGAAGGAGAATGTTGGCCATTGTCTACATGGTCCATGACTGACAACAAGATGTTTCCATAAACACATCCATGTCAATCAATTATTGGCCAGCAATGTGGCTGAATCTCTGTGTTTCGTGGCTGTCGTGTACCTACCGGAGCTCTGGGTAGACGTGCTCCAAGTACCACTTGAAGGGCTGGCAGCCCAACCGCTTCTTCATCTCCAAACGACTTTGAATGCTTCAGGCAAGAAAAGGGAAGACGGTTAAGCTTAAACCCAATCAGGAGAGGTTAACTAATTATTGAACATTGCAAAGACAGGTGCCTTGATGCATACCCATTCACATTTACCGTAATTTCCCGACTATTAGCCGCGGCTAATACATGATACATTGATTTTGCTAAATTTCTTCTGCTATGCGGTTAATTCAGGCGGGCAGTTAATATGGTGTTAATATGGTTTTGTCTCTTTTAACTTGCATAAAACACTGCCCTGCGGTTTATACACAATGCGGCTTATATGGGGGAAATTACTGTACGTATTTATTGGAATGTTGTTGAGTAGAATGCAGTTATGTCTCGAGAACATGAGCACATGCGGCGGGGGATACGTACTTGCCGTAGGGCACGTTTCGGGCTGAAGGCACAGCTGCGTAGTAAAAGTTCTTAAATTCATCCATCCACACTTCAGCTGCTCGCCTTGTGTTCCTGCACAGAAACAAATGTGTGAGAAAGGGCTTAAATCACTACACACACACATGAATGTATTACTGCCAGCAATCATACAAGATTAAAATGTAGATTATGCAACTATATGGCTGGACCCGATCATGTGCTACGACAATACATCCACTCAGTACTTAATATCAGTGTTGTATTAGACCACACTGTATGTCAAAGTCCTTTTAGGCAAGCCTCTCTCACTCTGTGGCCATATTGCAACATATTCTGGCCACTTATCGGCATCTATTTCCAGCAGAACTGCATGTGCACAAGTCTTGCTCCAGCAGCGAGATCACAACACATGATTGGCACAATGTATTCACATGTCGACTTTTGGCAGCAGAAGGGGCGGGATGTGTGTGGACCACTGCCATATTGGTGCTATGAACTAAACCCCATGCCTTTCTAAGGAGGATTTGGTTTGCTGTGAGAGTACGGTGTCTCCTCAATAGAAAGTCTCTGATTTTTGTCCTGCTGCTCTGCCAATTCCTCACATTCACCACTAGAGGGCCCCATCCACCAGCTCCCACTCACACCCAGCACGATAGCACCTCATTATTCACCAAATTCCCTGGGGAAAGTCAGAGGAGAGGGCTGAGAAAACCAACCCCATCTGTATTCTGGTAATTGTCTCTGGCAAACACTCGAGTGTGTTTGCTAGCTTGTTTCCCCCCGCTGTGATTTGTGCAGATGTGGTCTTTAAGGTTCCAAGGAGGAACCGGGGAAGATTTCCAGTGGATCATTATCAGGTCGTAAGTCTTCTGCTCGGGTGATATGGCCATGGTTCTGGTCGCCGTGGCGATGAAAGGGGAGAGCTGGTTACCTGGCGAACACGGTCCCGCTGCCTCCTGGGAAGGTGTAGGGATGCTGCTTGCGGAAGACGTGGCCGACACGACTGCAGGGGATGATCTCCAGGCTCCCGCCACACTGCCACACGCGGAACGAAATTTCTGCAGGAGACAGAGACACGGAGACACACACACACACACACAGATGAGATTGAGAACATACATAGACACATACAGTACAATGTACCCATGTGTGCACAAGTGTCCTTGCACACACACACACATCTACAGTACGCAAAATATCAGATCATTTGCTGTGTGAGTACATAGACATGTGTGAGTCACACCCCTTGCCAGTCTACTCATCATGCAGAATTCAAAAACTCCCTATTTCATCCTGTCTGTCATCCATTTTGAAAAGTCACCAGTTGGCCCGGCGCAAAACATTTTCCGTGGCAATGGAACGGCGAAACGAAAAAAGTGCTGTGTTTGTGGAAACAGTCTCCCTCCATCGCTCTCTCTCTTCGTCCAAGAACACAGACATGAATATTTATACGTGCCCATCTCCCGCAAACTCCCCTCTATGTGCCACCAATAGCTTTTAACATGCCAACCCTTATGCTGGTGCCCCTGACCTCTTTTGCCAAGTGTACCACTCTAAAGACTGACTTCTCTCTCTCTCTTAGTACCTGGCCTTGTTTGGGGCTCTGCAGTTAACACAGAGAGGACCCTGCTTGAGGCAAGAGCTTGGAGGGCGGAGAGTGGAAAACAAAAGAATGCACTCACAAAACAACTCCTGCTTGAGAGGATGGGTTTGAAAACACACACACACACACACACACACACACACACACACACACACACACACACACACACACACACACACACACACACACACACACACACACACACACACACACACACACACACACACACACACACACACACACACACACACACACACACACACACACACACACACACACACACACACACACACACACACACACACACACACACACACACACACACACACACACACACACACACACACACACACACACACACACACACACACACACACACGTTGCGTTTGACATTCTTTCCATAAGATATTCCTTCCACAACACTTGAACTGGAGCTAAGACCTGCCACATCATGTTTCCTGTGCTTACAGTGTGAGGAAGGCAAGGTAGGAGTTACTCAACACCATGTTCTATGTTCATGTTGGCCACTGAGCAAGGAAGAGATACTACGTAGAGATACTATAATTATACATCTATATACACTATATTGCCAAAAGTATTGGGTCACCTGCCTTGACCCCCATATCAACTTCAGTCACATTCTATTCTTAATCCATAGGGTTTATTATGATGTCAGTCAACCCTTTGCAGCTATAACAGCTTCAACTCTTCTGGGAAGGCTTTCCACAAGGTTTGGGAGTGTGTTTATGGGATTTTTTTTACCATTCTTTCAGAAGCGTCTTTGTTAAATCACACACTGATGTTGACGAGGAGACTGGCTCTCAGTCTCGGCTTTATTTCATCCCAAAGGTGTTCTATTGGGTTGAGGTCAGGACTGTAGGCACCTTGCTTGGTGCACTGGTGGTCATGTTGGAACAGGAAGTGGCATTCCCCAAACTGTTCCCACAAAGTTGGGAGCATGGAACTGTCAAAAATCTCTTGGTTAATGCTGACGCATTCAGAGTTCCTTTGGCTGGAACTAAGAGGCCAAGCCCAGCTCAAGGATGGCCCCTTCCTTTTCCAACATGACTGTGCATCAGTGCACAAAGCAAGATCCATACAGAGCACCCAACATAACACCTTCAAGATGAATTAGAGCACAGACTAAGAGCCAGTCTCTTCATCCAACATCAGTGTGTGAAGCTCTCCACCCTTTGGCCAGACTTCTGATTTCAATATGTACTGTATGTGGAACAGATCGATCTGTAGAAGAACAGGGTCATGTGGTCATGCTGTGGATACTGCAGGGCACTGGGCGCAAAAGGTGCATCTCCTTACCGAGGTTTTCTCCTCCCCACACGTCCATCATCATGTCGTACTTGCCCAGCTCCTCAAAGTAGTCCTTGTCCATGACAAAGAGGCCGCCAGCGATCATGGGGGTCCTGCGAAGGAGGACCGAGAGATTAAAAAAGGGGACAAGAACACACAGCACGCATTCTGACAATCAAAAATAGAAGAGAAAAAAGAAGAAGGAGAAGAAGAAACAGCTGACATGGCCCTGAAGACCCCTCACAGTGTCCCAGCAGCTCTTAACCACAGAGCTCTCCCACTCAGCCTGGGCCTTGATGATGAAAGACAGCTCTGTGGTGCCCGATCCACCCCCCAAAGCTTGGCTGTCCTAATTAGAGGGAAGGCATGGGAGGGAAGGAGGCTCTTTTCGGTCCTCGCTCTCTCTCTCTGAAGAAGGAACTCTCTTCAGAGTCTTTTCGTTTTGGAGGGCTTTGGCGCGCTCGTCTTGGGGAGGGTTATTCTGAGATGTCTCGGCACGGTGCTCTGGTGGCGGCTTTTTTGTTTTGGTTAATCTGCCGAGCGTAATGACTCCGTTTTGGCGATCATTAGTCCCCCCCCACCCCCCACGGCTTGGCAGAGAGGGATCAGGGGCTGGACACGCAGTGAGGCCTGGACCGCTGCTGTTGCTATCGGCTCGAGCGCAAAAAAACTTGCAGCGTCATGCCAAGCGAGCTCCCCTGATAAAGGTGCCGGCCATTTTGCGGACATCTGCGCAACGTCCCGATCTGTGGGCTCGGTGCCGGGGGCTTGGCCTCTGCGCTCAGAACACATTTCACAGCGGCGAGGAAACAATGACGCGGCAAACCAAAATCCTTTGGCCTGCGCGGCGAGGTTGAGTAATCCCTCTTTTGTCTCGTGCATCTGCATTCACACACAAACATTTGTGTTTCTGTGCGTAGGCGTGTTGTTTGGCCGCGGTCGTGCACCTGGGATTTGATCCTCTAACTAAACACTCCCTTTTCCTACGACCCTCCTGCTACTGTTAAATAGGCTTGAGACACAATGCATCCCATCAGAACAACACTGGTTAGTAAACAAACAACCCGAGAGGACCTTAATGCAGGCCTGTGACCCGGCCTTCAATCCTGCTGGTCCTGCTAAGGCAAACATACACTTTTTGCATGCGCCTGGCGACGCTGCTCCCCGATGTGCCGAATCTGACACAGGATTAAGGGATCCCTGCGGCATGTCAACATTGGAAAAGCTCAGACAGGCTGCCAAGCAGACTGTCATGGCAGGTATCCAGGGCGGCCAAAAGGGTCCTTCTGAAGCAAAACTGCATAAATAAACAAAAGCTGCCTCTGCGACGGCTCCTTTGGGGGGCTTCTTGCATCCTTCCAGCTGTCAGATTTGGACTTTCTAAGCCCTCTGTTCTACCGAGCCAGGACACTGAACACGGGCCCAGACACATGACGCCTCCGTGTGCCCCCACCCACCACACACACACACACACACACACACACACACACACACACACACACACACACACACACACACACACACACACACACACACACACACACACACACACACACACACTCTCTCTCTCACTGTCACACACACACAACGCACACACACAGCTCTCTCTGTTTAGAGCGTGCGTGTTCCTGATAAATTATTTGTAGAGGTGAGCTAGCCAGGAGGTGCAGACGGATGGCGCTGGCGCTGGCACGCAGCGTGGCGTGGCGAGACGAGACGGAGACGGAGACGGAGACGAGTCGGGCGCTTACTTGATGGGGGCGATGGGGTTGCCCTGGCGTGCCCGCCGCTGCTCCAGGGTCATGTAGTCCCACTTGAAGACCAGGTTCCAGTCGAAGCCTGCAGAGGGCGAGATAAGAAGTGGATGTTTAATGGGGTTTGTTGCGAGAGAGAGAGAGAGAGAGAGAGAGAGAGAGAGAGAGAGAGAGAGAGAGAGAGAGAGGGAGAGATGGGGGGGGGGAGAGAGATGGGGGGGGAGAGAAGCTTGGTGGCTTTTTTAGTTGGTGGCTTTGAGCTTCTAACACATTATCGTCTGGAATCGTCTTCAAAGGGTGAAGTAAGCAGGGAGAAGTTTCAAAGATAAAATATAAACTCAGGCCACAGGGGCAACAGTCTAAAAAAACAATCTATAATAATACAGGAGGTTTTTTTTTGTCAGGCTACTCATTCAGGATGTCAACTACATACATGGAGCTTTCAGAGCTTTTACAGACATGCCTGCAGGCATCTTTAGCTCACAGACCCAGTTAAAAGCCACCCACAGACAAACACAGCATTCAGGATAACTTAACATCTGTGACACAACACAAACACATTCAGACAAACCCTTTCTACCCACAGCAGGACACGCCGTCAACACCTGGTCCTGTCTAATAATCCAGTGGGAGATAAAAACAGAGTTGTTGTGCGCCTGCAGTGCAGACACGGTGTGGTGCTACTGACATTTCTAGAACACCTCAATCACTTTCAAACCGTTTCCTTTACTCCCCACTGCAACTAATGGGGCATTAAGGACACCGTCTCTGTCTGCGTTCCTCTCCTCTCCTCTCCTCTCCTCTCCTCCCCTCCTCTTTTCCTATTCTCCTCTCATCTCCTCTCCTCTCTTTTCCTATTCTCCTCTCCTCTCCTCTTTTCCTTCCCTCTCCTCTCCCTCTCCTCTCCTCTTTTCATTTCCTCTCCTCTCCTCTCCTCTCCACCTCTCCTCTCGCCCCGCACAGGGAGAGTTGATTAGGCCTGCATGTGTGGGAGCAGGCATCGCTTGCCGTGTGCTCGTAACGCAATCAGTCTCCTTCCCCCAGACAAATCGATCAAATACTTTCCATTCCATCGGGCCTCTTCCCTCCCCCAAATCTTTTTTTTTTTTTTTTCCGCCTCGAAGATTCGTTATGCTCTTACACGAGCACAAGAACACACGCCCACACACACACACACGCACACTAGCATCCTCCCCTCATCAGTCACACACCCACACACACAAACAGTTACATCGATACAATTATCCCAACACACACACACACACACATACACATATGAAAGCATATGCGAAGACCCAAACACACACACACACACGCTCCCTTGATAGAGTCCAAGTTTAGGGGAATGCATGGAGGAGTTACTCCTCAGGAAGAGAGGGTGGAAGATGGGTAAATGCAGCAGCGGAGGACAAGTCACTCACCTCCTTTGAGATCCGCAGACGCGCCCACATACTGGAAGTTATCCATGTTGATCACATCAATGATGGGGGAGACGACGCGCGACTTGTCCTGAGAGAGAGAGAGAGACGGAAAGAGAGGGAGAGAGAGAGAACAGGATGATGAGAGGAAACCATGTCTGCGTGAAAACTTCAAAAGAGGCTGGGTCCCAACTGGGTCCAACAATGGGCACTCACTCACACTCCTGTCAACACACACACACACAGACACACACAGACACACACACAGACACACACACAGACACACACACACGTACCCCCACAGACCATAAGAATGGGTGCAACAGCTGGGATTCAGACTTGTGAACACTGGGAGGAGAAAAGATGTATTCCAGGAGTCTGAAGGATTAGTAGTCGTTTGGCTAAAATTAGACTGGAAATGACCCATAGTAATCCAGGTTTATGATGAAGTAGCGCACAGGAGTCTGTCCACACAAGTGAATATTCCATCTCCGAGTAAATGAAACATTGAATTGAGAAATAGGGCAAAGTGGAAAATGTATAAATGTCAGAACATGCAATTTAGCGCAGGTTTGAGGAGTGAAGGGAGAGCGCTTTTCTTTTTGTTCCGAATTTGCTTTTTAATTTATGGGGGTCGGGCTCCAGCCAAGCCGCAAATAGATTTTCATGAATAACTGGACAGTCTGCGGAGAATGACACAACACACGTACACATTACATCACTTTGGAACAAGTCACTTCTGCAGAACCGCAATATTTCTTCAGCAGTGCGATTTACGTGAGTGAGTGAGTGTATGTGTGTGTGTGTGTGTGAGTGAGTGACTGAGTGTGTGAGTGTGTGTGTGTGTGTGTGTGTCCAACTGTGTGCAACCAAAGGCCCCATATAAATGGTGTGTGACTGCAGTCCATCATGTGCCAGCCGAGGTATGAGCTGCGGAGTCTGGGCTGAAAAGAAAAGCTCTGCTCAGACCACGGCGAGTTGGAATTAATTGAAATCTTATCATTGTCTGCGTCAGCCGTCTGATAATTAGCCCTTCCCCTGCTTGAGGGACAATAAAGGCACTTCATCAAAGGAACAGAGAGCGGAGGCAGATTAAAGAAAAGAAAAGGATGGTGTGTCTGTGTATGAGTGTGCAAGCCTGGGTGTGTGCATGGGTGTGTGCATGTGTGAAATCCTGGGTGTGAGTGTGTGTGTGTGTGTGTGTGTGTGTGTGTGTGTAAATGTGTGCGCAAGTGTGAGTGCAAGAGTGAGTGAGTGTGCGTGTGTGTGCATGTAAGCCTGGGAGTGTGTGTGCAAGCCTTTGTGTGTGTGTGTGTGTGTGTGTGTGTGTGTGTGTGTGTGTGTGTGTGTGTGTGTGTGTGTGTGTGTGTGTGTGCGTGTGTGTGTGTGTCAATGTGTACGTGTACAATCTTGCTGGGTGTGGGCCAAACAGGATGTGTCTCCGGTTTTTGTGGTCTGTTTGCCTCTACAACCACACACTTTCAACACACATTTGTGCCACTTCTCTAAACACACATACAGAGAGAGAGAGCGTGGGCAGTGTGTGTGTGTGTGTGTGTGTGTGTGTGTGAGTGAGTGAGTATCTTGGCAAGCGTACTGGTTTGCGTTGCCAGCGCTCCACCAGCCCATCTCCCCAACTCCAGAGTGACACGTCAGCGGACGTCTTATCTGTCCAGAGACACTTGTCCATCTACTTATCTGACGACACACTCCTACGTCTGCATCTGACTGCATTCCGCGTGCTGCCTGTACTTGACCATTTAGCGTCGCGTGTCTTTGAGATGGACAGATAAATCTGTAGATCTACTCCAGCGCCAACGTTGTCTATACATTGTTCAGCTGGGCACCCTGCCTGCCTGTATGTCTGTCTCTCAATCTGCACATCACGCTGATAAGTGGTCCTAAAGGGCACCTTGTATCTATCTTTATATCCATGTGATCGTGCGTGTGTGTGTGTGTGTGTGTGTGTGTGTGTGTGTGTGTGTGTGTGTGTGTGAAAAACGCCTTTTCTGTGGCAGCTGTGTTCTTTGTGCAGCTCTACAGGCTGAGAAGAGAAAGCAGTGGGCAGACAAGGCCCTGAGTCAGCAGAACGTGTACCTAACCACACACACTCACACGCACACTCACTCTCACACGTTTGCTAAACCTGAAGTATTGTGCAAACAAAGCTGAGGGATTTTGTTTGTATTTTTGTGGGTCTGTGCCCATGTGTGTATGTATTTGTGCACTCTTGTGTACCTGTGTGTGTGTGTGTGTCTCTGCGTGTGTATACTTGCATACCTGCTGAATTTAGCGGGCAGATAAGTAAGGATGAGTGTGAGAGAACATTGCGGCTGGCATGCAGGCCTCGTGTGAGGGGGAAAAACACATAAACTGGAGGCCTATCTGATGGCAAAACAAGTCAAGAGAGGCCTCAGAAATGAAGACAAATGGATGTGTGTGTGTCTGAGAGGGTGAGTGTGGCCATGAGGAGGCGAGAGAGAGAGAGAGAGAGAGAGAGAGAGAGAGAGAGAGAGAGAGAGAGAGAGAGAGAGAGAGAGAGAGAGAGAGAGAGAGCGTGTCCATGTCTGAATGTGGGTCAGAGCAGAACACAGGGAGTGACCGGAAAGGAAGGACACACTGTGTGTTCATGCGACAATGTTTGTGTATTTCCCTATTTCTGTGCTTATGGAAATTTTCTGTGTAACTGTGTAGTTCAGTATGTGTGTGTGTGTGTGTGTGTGTGTGTGTGTGTGTGTGTGTGTGTGTGTGTCTGTGCTGACCTCTGCCACCCGCTCCAGTAACGGCTCCAGCCAGTGTTCGTTGCACTCGCAGTGGCTGTCCAGGAACGTGAGGACCCCGGCGGTCGCGGCGTCCGCCCCCCTCACCCGTGAGCGCATCAGACCTGGACAGCAGAGCAGAGTGGACACAGGAAGAGTGTTACGCGACAGCCACCACGCGCACCCTAAACACACACACACACTCGCTTCCTTTCCTCTTCCTCATTGCCATGCGTGTGGCATGCGAGTTCCTCTCCTCCTCGTCTTTTGCTGTTAGTGAGACTTGAGCAGGTCACCTTCCCACAGCGTGACCCTGGAAGACCTCAGAGAGCAGCGGGTGGACTCTGCACTGGACCCTGATTTGACCTCAATTTGACCCCTGTCAGTTCTGGTCAGTTCAGTTTCTTAAAGTCTCACTTCTCCTTTTCTTAGTTTGTAAAATATAGTTATTAAAATAACATACATTCTACCTATATGAATGGTGCATTAATAGTATATAAACTACACACAATTATATGTGTACACAACTGTGAACCCCACTGACTTTGAAGCAAACTTTGGACTGATGGCACATAACTTTCTGATGACTAAACAAGTGGTTAGAGTCGTCGACTGCCGGGGGCACAATGCTAGCCCATAATGTCTCACTTCTTCAAAATGACTCTCCTAGCATGCCATGCTGAGCCAATAAACAGCCATATAATTAGCATATCTTTGACAGACATTTCATGAACCTGCTGCGTTTGCATATTTTAATTGTACAGGAGGTTGGGGGGGTGGTGGGGGTGGGGGTGGTGGTGGTGGAGGTTTGCTGTTGACAGAGGCGAGGCATTTCATAAAGACTCTCTCTGCTCTCGCAGGTTAACAAGCTCCACAAATTTATGAGCTGTTTATGCCCAGCACATGTCCAGAGCACAGCTCCGACTTCAAGGGGATGGAGAAGGTCAATATCCGCTCTGACGACGACCTCCGACAGAGGAAATTGAGCTGTGCAAAGACCGCAAAAGTGCACTTCATAACAACAGCCAGGTCGCATTGGCTGGGTTACAGAGATGTGCTTTATAGGGTCGCAATACGCAGTCTCCTCTCTCTACTCTTCCCACATCTCCCACAAACACCCTCCAAATAAGCTATTTCTGTAACAAAACGGCCCATTGTTTAGGAGTGGCTATTTTCTCCTTCTCCATAAACTGGTTTGCTGCTGTTCTTTAAGGGGATCAGTCTAATAGAAAAGGAATGCCAAGACTTGGACTTTTGGGTCTTTACTTGGACTTGACAGCTGTTTGATCTATAAATATTTGTTCCCTGATTTGCAAAATGCGTGACTCAAATAGGCTTCTCATGTGAAGGGATCTGTCTACAGGTTGATGAGAAGCAGGCTTATTTTGCTCATGCATAACTTTATTTGTTTGGCAAACCAAAAGATTTTTTTTTTTTTTGCCTGAAATCTCTTACCTTCTCGACGATCGTTTCGAAGGATCCTGACTTTTTCTATTTTCCCCAACAAAGCCCCGTCTTCAGCTGTAAACATAAACAAGAGTCGTTACTTAAAAGGTGTCTCGACGAGGAGAAAAGAAACACAGACTCCGTGGCAGAAAAGTACAGCTATGACACAGCAGAAACCATTACCACATCATTACTGTCGAGTGAGGACAGCTTCCAAAAAACCATCAAGGGGCTACGAGGCGCTGAGAAAGACAAAGGAGTGGGGGAGACGTGCCACATAAAAGGTGGGAGGCAAGCGGGGAACACGGAATGAACTGCACCCGAGAATTAATGACACAGATACACAACGGCATCTATTTAATCACAGCACATCAAAAAGCCCAAAGAGGAGAAGGAGAAAGAGAGAAATCAAACTACGCGGCGGCACCGAAGAACACGCGGGCAGACGAGTTGCTAAGGACGTGTTACTTTGATGCCATGCAGACACCGGAGAGAGAGAGAGAGAGAGAGAGAGAGAAAGAGAGAGAGAAAGAGAAAGAGAAAGAGAAAGAGAAAGAGAAAGAAAGAAGAGAGGGAGATGGAGAGAGTGAGAAAGAAAGAGAGGGAGAGAGAGACAGAGAGAGAGAAAGAAAAAGAAAAACTCAAGCAAGCATGATCCCATGAGCAGAGGCTGTGGAGCTTCTCACGCCCTGTGGCCCAGGTGGGGGGTAGTGGATGAGGGAGGGGTGGGAGGGGTGGGAGGGGTGGGACTGGAGGGGCCGTGTGGTGTGGATGAACAGGCAGAGGGAGAGGTGACGGAGGGATTAGCCCCTTCACCATGGAGGGCTAACCAGGGACACTCACGGTTGTCACTGTAATCGTCCACCAGGATGATCTCCTTGATTAGGGGTGGGGGGCTCTTCTTCAGCACGCTAGAGAGAGAGAGAAAGAAAGAAAAAAAAGAGTACATGTGTCAGAGCGAGAGGTCAGGGTCAACCACTGGTCAGGAACTGTGAAAGAATCTTCTGGAGCAGTGAAGACGACGTGACTCCAGGAAGAATCTATTGTGTTTGTGTTTGTGTGTATATAAACATTTCATGCAAAATTCATTCCTGAAGAGAACAAAGTGTTTTCTGAGCACAAGCACAAGAATGCCTGTTTGGGCATGGGGTCAGGCCACTTTGCTACGTATGAGAATGTGTGTGTGTGTGTGAGAGTGTGTTTGTGTGTGTGTGCCAGGGTGAGAGATCGGCTATTTATGGGCATGTCTGGAAAGTAGTCTTGGAAGATGTTTGTACACATGTTCCATGTTTAGATGTACGAGCGTGTGTGTTTCTTTCCATCTACGGGTTCTAAACATGTACCATGTTTTGATGAACGAGAGTGTGCGTGTGTGTGCGTGTGTGTGCGTGTGTTCTCACCTGACCACCGTACGAAGCAGTGCCGACCGGGCCTCGTTGTGGAAGGTGATCACCACACTCGATGCTGGCAGGTCTTTCTTCCACTGTTTGTGGCGACAGCTGTGATTGACAGAGAAAAGAGCAGACATCAGATCAGCGCATCACCTTCCCCACCAATTTATTCAGTAGACAGTGTATCCACAGCAGCATCCTAGACGGGACAGGTATACATTATACCAGCATGTGGCCGTGCTCGGGAATCGAACCCGTGACCTTGGTGTTCGCATCTTGCCCTACCAGCAGAACTACTGCAAACTCATCCATAATGCAGCAGGGGCTTGTGACTACCGAACGTGCTCTTGCATAAGTATATTTAAGTATTTAAAACCGGCCCTGTCGTGGACATGGTGAAAGCGGTCGTTGCGACAGCAGCCGCTGACCGTAACATTCTTTTGTTCCGAGGCCCCGTCACAACACCGGAGAGACTGAACTGGACTCCGGCGTAAAGGTGCGTCTACTCTTAGAGGCGCAGACGGAGACCCATATCAAATCCACATCAGGGCCGTCTTCATTCTGGAGTCTGGTGCTATCCAGCTCACAGGGTGGGAGGCAGTACAATACAGTACGTGTATGGGTTGGGGAGTTTGAATGTCAGGAGCTCAGCTGAACAGGCCACTCCAGGCCCTGTGGAGAGCATGCTCCTGCAGCAGGGCTGAGCAGCGGGGTGTGTGTGTGTGGGGTGTGTGTGTGTGTGTGTGGTGTGTGTGTGTGTGTGGGGGGGGGGTTTAGAGGGGAGCTCCAGGCTGGAACGCTCCTGTGACGCCTCTGTGCAGACGAGACTGACAGCAGCTAGTCGTGCATGCGTGACCAACATTCTCCTCACACATGCCCGCATGCTCACACACACACACACACACACACACACTATGAACTCATTCTCACATACAGACCCACATGAGCACACACCCTTAGTCCACACACACACACACACACACGCTGGGAGGTTTTAATTTGACAGGAAGGGCTAATCCTCTAGAGCCAAGCTGCTGTGTGCTCTAGTTAGGTCAAGAGTGTGTCTGTGTGTGTGTGTGTGTGTGTGTGTGTGTGTGTGTGTGTCTTGAAATTGGCAGACACCAATTCGCATTTGAGTGAATTCAAATGAGAGGAGGAGATCAAGACAAAGAGAAAGGGGTGAACGTGCGCAAGAGAGAAATGATTCACTCTCGTATACTCTAGGTGAGCTCAGGGCCAATAAAGTGAATGGCTTACAGTACATTTCTACATGAGCAATGTGAAGATGAGAGTGTGAAAATGACAAGGAGACAGAGTGCAGCTCTTCCTGCTGTATAATAACACAGGGACGATGTCTCGTAACACTCCTTGAAACCCAAATCCACTGTGCCACTTCTCATTTTCAGACCTCCAGAACCACCCCCCCACCACCATCACCCTCCCCAACCCAACCCCCCCCCCCCCCCCTTTTTTCCGTGTCTTCTACACCACACACTTACTCTAAACTCAACCCTTTTTTCCCCTAAAGTTCCCCAAGTTCATCTTGAACCAGTTCCCAGTCCTGCCATTATGGTGCCAGTGTCGGTCACGGCCTCATGTCTGTAGCTACTAGCAAAAGTGCCGGTTGTTAACAGAAGTGCCCATTAGACATAAAATGACCACAGTCTGCAGGCCTCCTGCAACGAGGGCAAAGCCGCATCTTACTACGACTAAAACCCGATAATCCACATCAAGTCCTAAAAGGTGGCGGACTTACAGAAAGTGGGGGCTTGGAAGGGAGCGTGTGTGTGTGTGTGTGTGTGTGTGTGTGTGTGTGTGTTGGGTCAGTTTAGCTGACCTAACTGGAGACCTTAGAGATCATGGAAGGGCTTTACTCCTTTTTGCCTTACAAGGTCTCTGTCCAGCCCGGAGAAAGAGGCCCGTTTAGGAGTCCAAGTCCCATAGGCGACGGGGGTGGAGGAGGGATTCTGGACCTCCAGGACACGGAGCCGTAGCAGTCCGATAGAAAAGAACCTTTCATTCCCAAAATAAGGTTAGAGGGGCACGTGGCACGGCTCCTCCCGGCGGCTCTAGAACTTCCTCCTCTTCTTTTTTTTACGGTTGAGGCCCCCCGAGTTTGTGCGGTCGCCCGGGCAGCGCTCATTTAATAGCGATCAGATGACTTGAGACACACACACAAGGTCGCTCGCTCGCACACTAAAACACACACACTCGCACACACACACACACACACAGTCTCTTGTGTTGTGACAGCATAACTCCCACTGTATAGATGAGCCTGCATGGCGGCCCAGACAGCCCTCATTTGCCAGTGCTCAGAGGTCTCACACCTCGAACACAGACACACGCACGCACACACACACACACAGACACACACACACACACACACACACACACACACACACACACGTGGCACCGTGCGTCGTGGCAGCTCAACTTCCTCCCTGTTTACAGATGAGCCCTGGAGGCTTGCGTGGCGGCCCAGACAGCCCTCATTTACCAGCCACCGAGAGCCTGACACTGCGCCAGCACAGAGGCAACCAAAACAGCTACCTAATACCCAAACCAGCCGCCGCGCACACACACACACACACACACCTCGCCAACAAACACTGGCACCGAAACAGGTAATGGGAGAGGCAGAGAGAGTCAAACGAGATGGATGAGAGGAGAAAGTGAGAGCCTGATGGAGCGCACAGGCCCTGATGGAGATCACGACCATTAGAGGAGAGGAAGGAGAGAGAGAGAGAGAGAGAGAGAGAGAGAGAGAGAGAGAGAGAGAGAGAGAGAGAGAGAGAGAGAGAGAGACAAAGAGGTGCAGCACTACGACTACGGTGGGAGAGATCATGGAAGATTACTCAAAACTACACAAACTAAAAAAACAAATCACACTTATAGTTTTAAACATCCCAAGGAACTACTACTACACCCATGATTGTTCATCAGTAAGCAAGTACAATACTGTATACTGGGAACAGTAGGTTACATAGAGATAAGTTACAGTGTAACTGAGGCTAGGATTAGGTTAGTAAGGTATAAGGTTACTAAGATTGGTAACCTAATCTAATAAGAAAGCAGTGTAATATAATAATACAATAATCAAACAATAATGTGCACTTGGAAAGCACATCACATCATCAATCAATTAATTACGGTAGTCTACATGAGAGTAATTCTGTGATAAATACCAAAATGGGACTCAAAATCACTTCACAGGCCAGGAGCCCATCACAGGTGGACCCATGCGGGCCTTTCGAGCGAAGCCGGCGGTCCCCCGGTGGCGGTGGCCGGTGGCGGTGGCCGGTGGCGGTGCTGCCCGGGCCGGCACTGCCGTATGCCACACGCTTAATTAGAACAGGAGCGCGGCCCGAGCGCCAGACAGCCTCCGCGTCCCCGGTGAGCCGGCGGCTGGCGGTGCCAAAAACATTTCCATTAAGGGCCTGTGGCCTCCTGCCATGTTTCAGGCAACAACAACTGAGGCATACACACACACACACACACACACACACACACACACAGAGAGAGTACTAAAAACAGTAAACAAAGAGCATGTGTTCCCCGTTACCAACTAGGCACTTGGTCCTAGCTAACATGGGGAAGTGAACAGAATGCAGCTCAGGGACGACAGGCTAGACGCGCTCCACACGTGCACACACAGGGTGCAGCAGGACCAGGGAGATGCCATTGGAAGTGTTGCATCTCATTAGAATTCACATTAGACTGGAAATGAGCCACTGCAGTGCAGGGCCTCGAGAGGGATCATTCAGTGCACACCAGATGACACACACACACACACACACACACACACACACACACACACACACACACACGAGGACCACGTCAGAGTGTGCTGAACTGAACTGCGTTAAGGAAGAAGACCCTTCAGAGAGAACAAGATACTTTTCCTCTGAGCGCACACCCCCCCAGGGGAGCCATCATGGGGTCAACGCTGCATCCTCTAAAGCTAAACAAACAGACGTCCTGGAGACATGGAGGTGACCTGGTCATGGGCGGCAAGAGCATAGCAAGGCACAGCCAAGCCACTTGGACAGCACACTGCACATACAAGGATACAAGGATACAAGGATACAAGGATGTTTATTTGTCACATGCATATTACTAATGTAAAGAATGCAGTGAAATGGTCAGTTCCTTCATACCTAGAGGACAGTCAACTCCCTTTGTCTCTCAGCAGGGCTGGAGAGGGAGTGCGTGTGAATGTGTGTGTGGGGGTGGATTGTGGGACTTGTAGTCTAGACACAGACAAGGAGGTGCAAGCAGCGCAAAAAAAAAAAGATTGGGCAATAGTCTCTCTCATCGGCCCGAGTCCACAAGGGCTTAGAGTGAGGCTCTGGTGGCGAGCTGACGGCGGTTTTCCACTTCGCCGGGTGGCGGGTGGCACCACCACTACTCCTCCTCGGCGGCTGCGGTTGTCAGGTCATTTCTCCAGGCATGAATGTCTGTGTTTGTCATCTCATCAGAGGTAGGCGTTTCGCAAACGCCGGCAAAAGATGGAGAATAATTACAATCCGGAGCCTCTTTCGCTTCAGACAAACAAGCAACAAGATCCGTACAGTTCCAACAAAGAGGGATGACAAACAACAAAAACAAAGTAATGGCAGTCTGAGTAAATCACTACTCACAATAGAGGAGAGACCAGTCTGGGAACCCAAAGAGATGTCAGACATGTGGGCCCACGCAGAAGGCGTGTCTGGGGGATGCGTCATTAACACAACGGGATGAAATCAGTAAACGCCACAAACAAACATACGGTCGACGTGGACACTCTTCATCTTAGGGGTCACACTTCAAGCCAGTGTAATCATTCTATCTTCAAGGTGACTATGGACGATGTTCAAAACATATGCTAAAAATACAAAAATATAATCTAACTTAAAACACCCCTCTCTAGATATAATGTTTTGAGAGATTCATTAAAATAACATTTAAATCCAATCACAAAACATTACCGGTGCATCTAGAGAGGAACGTGAGTTGCAGGTTGAATACAGCTATCCATTTTAATTTCCTCCTATATTGGAAGCACGTTTGACAGAAGAATCCCATATTCAAATGCATGTACTGCACACTGCCCATCGTAATTGTGGCGCTTCTCATGCAAACAGAAAGTGTGCCGGTCGACAGGGACGACGAGATGGAAATCTAATTTGAGTGGGAAATGAGCTGTAATTTGTGTCCAGAGGACTCCAGTCCACCATTTCCATTTACAGACCCCAGCCATTTCCAGGCAGGGAAGGAAAAGTGGACTCCATTTCCTTGTGATCGGCAAAGCCACTACACAGTCTTACATTTCCCTGAGGCATTATTTTTTTGTCATAACCGTTGGTATAAAACGACAGGGAAATGATCGTTCTGAACATACTCGCTCAGCTCGCACAGGGACGAGAAGCACACCAGCATACTGTAGCAGAGGTTGGACGCGATGTGGACATCTCCCCTGTTTGTCTAAAACACCTCCGTTGTGCGCCACCCAAGTGGAGGTCCCGCTCCCGTCCAAGCGCACTTCAACTCATGCGTGGCCTGTGATGACAGCAGGCTTCCTGATCTCGAACAACCCCAGCACTTTGTCAGCGCACTCCGAAAATTCAGCAAAGGCCTGGACACAGAGGTGCCTTTTTCTACCTCACTCACAAGCCAAGTATAGACCAGACATTATCCATGTCTGGCTATGAATGGATGGGTATCAGTCACACGCATCAAAGCAACAGACCCGAACTTGCTGGGCTGTTTTAAAAAGGTCAGAGACACACTATGCCGACTTGTGCACTCCTCTCAACAGGCCAGTGACAAACAAATCCACATTTCACATTTCACTAGTATGGAATGACTAACTGCTGACCGGTTCCTTCCTAGTGGACACACACACAGCATTCCAGGAAAAACATTGTATGAGCTAACCCTTTTATCAGGAAAGTCATCCAACCCCCACAGAGACCAGCCCTAAACTATTCCACGGTTCACGTCCAGTAGCCAAAAGAGATAAAACAGTGACAACAAGACACGTGAAGTAAACACTATCAATCACAGAGAATAAGGCACGGCTTCCTTGATACCAGCCTAAGTGGAGAAGGGTAAAAAAACACAAAGGGAGGAAACAGACAAATTATTAACATCTCGGAACTGTCATGGAAGCTTCAGACCAACAAGCCAAGCCAAACGGGTAAATATTTGTCCTCGTGGACTTTATCCCTCCGATTTCCAGTGCAGATGTCTATTGGAACAGTTGGCAAGGTGGTGTCATCTTGGATCTTTTTTTCCCAAGGTAGGAAAACACTCACTGACTCTCAGAAGGGGGGAGGGTAGACTTATCTCAAGGTACAGAGTTCTAATATTAGCTTAGCATTTTAGCACGACTTACTTCTCCAGAGCTTAGCATAGATTCGTAGCATTTACTCTCCGATACAGTAAATCCACTGTTTATCAGCGGCATTTCAACAGTGAGGAGTTCTTTATCGTTTTCCTGTCTTCGTACAGGCCCAATCCCCCAGCACAACACCACCACAGAGACAGCCTTCTTGTCAACGAAATCAATAGCAACAGCTCAGCTTAGAAGTTTCAGAAATGCCAAATAAGACCGTTCCTGTTCCAGCGAGCTCTATAGCTGCCATTCCAGCTTTGCTAGTTGATGTATGGAATGGGATGATAGCGGAGCGGATAAATTGATGGATGAACAGATAGCTGAATGGATGGTTGGACAGATAGAGGATAAATGGATGGATACGTAGCCAAGCCAACAGAGTTTGAGTCGCACATGAAAGACCATCCCTCATCCTTCACACTTCACAAAAATAACAGACACTGTTGTCTTCTAGGCACAGTGTGTACCACCTTCCAATAACTAACCATCTACCTAAATAAATCAAATGCAACCACAGATGAAGACATACACCTGCCTTTCAGCCAAATATGACATAAATGTCATGATAACCGCGAGCTCCGCTAAGCTACAAAAACACTCTAACTCCGTGACGCACCCTTGGAGCAGGGATTCTGAACAAGGCTCAAGGCCCACTACCAATCAGGCTAATTATTCAGACATTACCAACCCCCCGAAACCCAAACACAGTCATTTCCTCACAGCCACCCGTAGCCCCAGCTCACAGCCGAGCCCTGTGTGGCCAGCTAGCAATGGAACCTTCCTGTGGCAATTAATATCATATTTATGATTCAAGTGCTTAGTCTAACTCGGGGGGGAGAAAGGAGCCAAACACCGTGGCACAAATGAACATTTCAGGAGGGTGAAAGCCTGGATGATATAGGAAGGCATGAATATTTCAAACGACTCGCGCTTGATACTTTTATGCACTACGGCTACGCAGTGCCGCTCTACTGCCGGTGGCTTTCCCAGGAGTGCCGATGCCACCGATGTCTAATAAGTTCTGTGTTCTAGTCAGAGAGAGAGCTGGGTTCTCCGCAGGCAGATCATGATGATGAGCCACATTACTGGCGATAAGATGCCCTTACAGAGTTGAGAAGGAGCTGGGAAGGAGAAAGAGAGAGTAGAAAGGTGGATGACAAAAAAAGTCAAACGCAGAAGAAGTAAAACACAAGGGAATAGGGAGAGGTGTGGAGGGAGGAAATTCTGAGAGAGAAATGACTATGAATACAAAGGAAAGACAGATAACGGAGCAAGTGACCGAGGGAACTGCATAATACTAAAGGAAAATAGTGAGAGACAAAGCGAGGCACACTCAGAGAGAGAGAGAGAGCGAGAGAGCGAGAGACAGAACGAGACAGAGAGAGAGAGAGAGAGAGAGCGAGAGAGAAAGAGAGAGAGAGTGAGAGAGAGACAGACAGAGAGATAGAAAGAGAGAGAGAGAGAGAGAGAGAGAGAGAGAGATGGAGAGATGGAGACGGACAGACAGACAGGTTTCTGTGTGTTCTTGGTGGGGAGGCTCAGCTTCCCAAACACAACTTCCTGCCTGTCCGCAGTAAATCACGGGGGAGCCGGGGAGGAGCAGTGGGCAGCGCCTCAGCCCGCCCGAGTCCCTGCCTCGCAGGAACAATGATGGGAGAGTGCACTTGTCCACTAACCAAAACAGAGCAACGCTCTTTCAACGAACCAAAACAAGAGAGGCAGAGAGAGAGAGAGAGAAAGAGAAAGAGAGAGAGAGAAAGAGAAAGAGAGAGAGAGGGAATGTTTGTTATGATAAACGTGTAGGAAGTGGGGTACGTCAGGCTGCAGGCACGCTGGTGTGGGGCGCAGGGGCCGATAAAGTCAGTGGGGCTGGTGGCTCCACCGGTCTGTTTACCAAAGAGCACTTGGGTGCCATGGCTATTTGCAGCATCGCTCCCTCTCTCAGGAAAAGAGCGCCCTACTGTGAGGAGAGTTCTTAAGTCTCGTCATTGCGTCCTTTGATCTTGAAAATAGATGTGCGGCTATTGTTTTGAAAACAGCTAAAAAGACTATTTTTTTACTCTGTTTTGACAAGTCTGACATGCCCTGGCCTTCTCTATGAGTGGATTAATATCTGAACTATAAACAAATGACATGAGGCAACCTGAAATTGGCAGTTACATTTCAGTTACATGAAACGTTAGAAATACAATTGTACTGCAGCAGCATGTAAAATGGATTTTCAGTTTGTATGTCTATAGGTGTGAGAACGGGACTATATAGGCTCTATACGGTTCATAAATAAACATCTGTTGAAGGCGAGGTGAGGGGAAATTGGATGACTCTCCGTGGGAAATATAAATCATCTTAGAAAATGTGCTGTAATTGCAGATCACAGTGCTCCATAAATAAGAACTGATGTCTGCACTGTGGGGCCGTTAATTGCTGTTCCACTATCAGATGCACTACATTTCTCTTGGGTCGGCACGGTAACACAGAGAGGGAGGAAGGGAGGGAATGAATGAAAGAAGAGAACACAAGTAAGGATGTCAGGAAGAATAGTGAGAGTTTAAAAAAACAAAAAAACACACACATCAGTACTCTGTATTCCATATAGGAACTGAAAGTGATCTTTTTGTCAGAAAAAGAAGGACTGGGAGGGCAAAATTACATATCTCCTTCCTCAAGCCAGCATAAATTAGGGGAGGATACGGTGGCACATATATCTTGGTTTGATTACACCAAAGTTCGCACTCCGTCGTATTTAACAAGGCAAGCACAGGGCACAGAGAGGAGAGGGCCTCGGAGCAGCCAGCCTTGGCAGAGGCGGCGTCACGCACCCACAGTCAAGAGGGAGGGAGACGCTGTTCTGCAACTCAGGCACGGCCAGTGAATGCTCAAACAGCACCCGAAACACAGCTTTTGGGGAGTCTGATTTATGTCCACACAGCCTTTGGAGTTGCAACATCAAATACAGTGGAAAAAATACTCGCTGTTGCTTGGGCGAGGTTTTGATTTTTTTTTAAGAGTGTGCCTTCCTATGCATAGACACACTGCCCTGTTTACCACTGCATACAACATTATGTCCATATCAGCCGATTGCTTGGATCGCTAGATAGATCTTTAGACACAGAGTAGGAAAAGGAGACTTCAGATGGCAGGCTGTAGCGACATGTAGATAGATACAGTTATGCACATGTCCAAACACACAGATCACACTGCTCCCAACACATTCAACATGGCTGTCCACCCCAACGGCTACTTAGTACGGCTATGACCTCATCCCTTTCATCACACGCTGGTATTTATAGTAAGAATACTAGATGGCATATTCACCTGAAGGATTTCCTGCAGGACTTCACAGTAACGCTGAACAGATGCTGCAGGTCTGTTGATGCAAGCTAGACTCTCAGTTCTCTGTTCAAAGTCTATATCGAGTCGTTTGGTCAGGGTCTTTAACTTTCTATTTTGGGTGAACTCATTCTGGAGTAATCCAACGTTTCTCCCGATTTAGAATTTACGAGGCAAGCTTGAAATCAGTTGTGGACAAAGGCTGAAAAGGCAGATATGTGTGGGAATAATACTGATAATATTTTTCTTTGCAAAGCAGTGAATGTATTGATGAGGGTGACGTTACATTCCAGAGGGTCAGCTTATATTGGACATATGCAGCCACACATAAACAGCCAGGTCATCCAGAAAACGCCCACTCAAGATGGACATCTACGGGAAGTGTAGCTGAAGCACGCACTCACCCACCCACATACACACCGCACACTGTTTGTTTACTTTTGGCTGGGGTACAATTACACTAGCCCACAGAAAGAGATACAGCACACACAGAGACATTTGATAATAGCCAAACAACAGGACAACATTTCTTTTCTAGGCCACCATGGCTGACAAAGTAAATGTGCACAGTGCAGCATTCACCCATGGACTTCACAGACCAGACCAGCGTCTGACTTTTTGTCATCCACCCGACTTCTGCGACCCGTCGTCCAGTCACTTATCTTCTCATCATGCAGGACTTCATACAAAGGCCACAGGCACAAAGACACTAGCCCACCCTCCAAAAAGATAACAATGGATGTTAAAAGTCAATGCCGAAGCCCAGCAACTAGATGATCCAGACATCCTTTCTTCCCCACCACACGGCACATTTTGTACAAATCATTCTGAAAACTGTACACGCTCAGACAAAGAGCGCTACTGGACTCAAGAAGCCTGCCACTGTGCACAATCCACAGGTAGCCCATTCCCACCAAGCACATGAAAATAGATTTTATCCTCTGGAAGACTGAGAGGCGTACAGAAAGGACAGGCAATAATCAATCGCGCCTTTGGAGCTGATGTGGACCAACAAGCGAGCCACTCTGTCGGATAAGAAGAAGCATTGGCAGAAACGGCCGTGGGACTTCTATGTGGTCACCTACAGCATCGATTCAGGCCCCTGAAGTGAAAGGTAGTTTGTGCCGCTTGGTCCCCTTTGGTATGTCTGCACGCTGGCAATATTGGCACCCCTGAAAGGTCTCCAACAGCTTCCCCACACACACACAAACCAAATCCGATATTTCCCTTCCAACAAAGCCTCTGGTTTTGTGCGTGTGACCAAGCAATGCAAAACAGCCCCAGTCCACTGCACTGCCCTTGGCATGACCCTTGAGGACATGACGGGGTGGCACTAATCTGTGCAGATTAAAGAGCAATTCCAAATTAATCTGAGGCCTCACTATTGGAAGAGACTCAAGACACCTGTTCTAAACATGGCTCTGTGTGTGTGTGTGTGTGTGTGTGTGTGTGTGTGTGTGTGTGTGTGTGTGTGTGTGTGTGTGTGTGTGTGTGTGTGTTGTAGTTGAAGATGATAAATTATACTGCAGATAGACTACATGGGAAAGGTCTCCAATGGTCTCCTTAAAATGCTATAAATGGCGTGTACAAGGTCCCTTCTTGACAAACTGGGTTCCTCTCAGGATGACGCACATCTGTGAAGATATTATCTGAAATATTCATCAAAAGAGACTCCGCCAAATCGGTTTTGAACTGAGAATTCAGGAAGAACTCCACAATCAGAGGAGTTATTATTCGCTTAATAATCCACACCAGTGAAAATAGTGAAGTGTAGAGTTCTTCCATCAGTGTGTAGACGTGAGAGAGAAGTCCATTTCCCCTCTGTGCTCTCAACACAACCATTTTATTCCGCACAATTACACAAGATGCTGACAGCCTAAATGAAGACATACTCGAGACTTATTCTGCCTGCACTGTAGAGTTTACACAGGACACGATGGCACCACCTCAACTACGGCAGGGTGGAATAGAGGAGGAGGAAGAAAAGACGAGTCCTTTCACAGTTTGCCTTAACAAACTCTGGCATCCAGATTAAAATGTATCAAAAAGACCCAATCCAATAACATTTGCTCTATTCTCTTTCTAAGGTCAAATGAAATTATTATTTAATTATTTAAGCATTATTTAAGCATTAGTACGTATATGAGAAATAGTGGTATGGAAAATATGCAACTGCTAAAGGTATTGCAGAGAAATTCATGTCAGACATCACTTCCTCTTGAAGGTCTTTTTACATCTGTAACAGCAGCTACTTATGTAACCAGAAGAAATGTTGAATGAAATAAGGTAAACCTTTATTTCCTCTCTCATAGCGTATAGCTGCAAAGGAGACCCCTCGGGCCATTAGATCAATCCTGACCCTTACCATCCCCATCATTAGCTTAAAAAAGTGACATTTTTCTAGCAGGCAAACTTTGCAAATCATGTTCCAAACACAAGGGAATGAAACAGGGATTGTAATGATAAGAAGCTGAATGATTTTCATCTCATTTTCCTCTTGGTGTGGGAGAGCGCTGGAGCGCTTGATGAGCGAGCGGCCCAGGGGCAGGGACTCTGTAGTGACGAGAGTCTGCGGGGTCACATTGAAGCAGCAGCATCAAACACTGCAACAGCCTCCCACAGCACTGAGGAGCAGCGGAGGAGGAGGAGGAGGAGGAGGAAGAGGAGAGGGGAGACAGGAGGGGAGGAGAAGAGAGGAGAGAGCAAGAAAGGAGAGAACAAAAGCTTTGCAAGAGAGAGGACAGGAAGAGACTGCATGAGAGGAACAGGAGGAGAGAGAGATGACTAATGGGGAGGGGCTGAATGAGTGAGTCACGCTGGGAAATCTGCCTCTTTTTGCTTTTCGGGCATCTATATAAATCGCAGCGTAAGCGCTTCGCCCTCGTCTCACGAGGCACTTTTCCGCCGTGAGCAGACGAACGAGCGAGCGAGCGAGCGAACGGGCGGCGGGTTACCGGGGCTCTCCGCAGACCCATCTCCCCATCTGTCTGGACCGAGCGGTCATCAACTCATTAGGGCCCCAGTGGCGGGAGGTGGTCCTCCGAGTTCTCTTTCCATCCATTAACTAAACCAAATACACTTTCTCCCCCCTTCTCTCCTCTCAAAAACAAACCCAATTAGGCTGGCTGGGTACAGAGGAAGGAAACGCAGTGGCGAACACAGTGGCGAATAAACAGGAGACTCGGGGAGAGAATGCCCTCTGCGCTCCCTTCACAGTCACCACTTGGGAGAACGGAATCTTTTCTTGGAATTTTTTTTTTGATTTGTTGTTGTTTTTGGGGGGGAATAAAAGCATTTCGGAATGTGCCAAATTGTTTGAAGCAAAATGAAAACATCCTGTCGGCCACTTCATGCCTTTCAGACGAACGCTTGTGACGGACTTGTTGTGTTGACACGATGCAATTAGCACCATAGCCCACCCTCGGGGACTTGGCATAAGTGTGAAGTCTTGGGGTTGGGGGTGGGGTGGGGGTCACAGAGTGTCAAACTCACTGGTCGTGTCTGGTATCGGGGACTCCGCGGTCCATGCGGAGCTTGTCGCTCTCCACTTGGTTGAACTTGTTGCGGGCGTAGGGGTCCTGCCCCGGCCGCACCACCGTCGCGCCCACATACAGGTCCTGGTCGAAGTCCTGCCACCTCACCTTGCCTGCAAACAGTCGCGGGGGGGGGGAACAGGACACAGGGAAGGTTAGTCTCATGCATTACTGTAAGGGTGCATGTAATTTTGTCTCAACGTTTCAAGAGCTCAGTTTTGTTGAGTTGTTTATATGAAATGCAAAACACCGCTGATTTAAAAATACTGTATATGCTATTCTTATTTTCTGTTTCAACTGACTCAGCAGTCAAAGCATAGTTTCTTTGGAAAGAAGGATTATATCAAAAATAGATAACACCTGCATAGTTGGATGACTTCCACATCAGATTAGCAGCAGTGTAGCTTAATGGGACTATCACACGAATGTGTTTGCCACAAGGATGTCAGTTCCATCAACCACTGAGAGGTAACGCACACTTGCAAGTCTCTAAATAATAAACAATCACAAACCGCAACTCAAATTCTACAAGAACCCCTTCAGAATTCAGTCAAAATTCAGCCAGTAACCCTTACAGTGAAGATTTCAATACCAGCAAAGATCCTTGATTATCTCAAGCCTCTCTGACAGCAGTGCCTTACTGTATCAGCTGTGTTCTAGTAAGGCCCAAATAGGAACATAGAAAGGAACCAAGCAAATTAACGAGACAGAAAATCATATTTTCAGAACAGGGCTTTCTTTGGAACTTGGTGTTAGTCTCTATGTAATTTGCTATGACAAAAAGACTGGCTGCAGTCTAAAATTGATGTGAAATTTACAGCACAGAACCCTGCTGTAATTAGCCTCCATAACTAGGCTTTCATTTCTAAAACGGTAGGGGACCGACCATCTTTCTTTCAGTGATGCGGTGACTATTAAAAGAGTATGCCAACACACTTGGTGACAGATCACTTCTCAAAACAGCATGTTAAAATACGTCCACCCTCCTGATGATGATTTCCCAACGTAATGTAATCTACATTTAGTTTCTCTGTCCATCTTGCATTCTGGCTGTTAAATGAGACCACCACACAAGTGAAGGCCCAATGCCCAGGAAACACAGTGTGTTAAAATGCAACGTTCAGTCACATTGGACAACAGTGCTTGAACAGAAGTTAAAAACAGTTACATTATTCTTGTTCACTTACAAATAATTACTTAGTGTAGCACAACAAGTGTAAGTATTACATGCCCCTATAGAATCCCCAAGGCTGTGCTTTCAAACATGATTCATCTTCAATAGCACAATGGCCTAATTTTTAATTCAGAGCCAACAACACTCAGCCTTAGTATAAAGCTAAATCTAAACAATTCCAACAAATAATTGCACTATTCCATTAAACTTGGAGAAGATATCAGAAAGAAATGTACAGTAGTCTTATGCACTCTGTGCATGTTAAATGCACTATACAATTAAAATGACTTGACTTGACACCCTGGGATACACTGATACATTAAGATGAAATGTATTAAATGCATACACTGTATACAAAGGAGTCTGTTACACATCATAAATGTTGGTAAGTGGTGGTGGGTGTAAAGACTAGACCCATCCCCCCGACCCCCCCCCCTCTCTCTGCAGAGCCTCCTGAATGAGAGCACACAGTATTCCCCCCCCTGCCGTTCTCCTCCGGCTCCATATGCACCAGAGCAGCGGCGAGGCAACGTGAGGCAGCTGGTTTTACTTTCGTGCCGTCGACTCCCCAGCGAGTCTGTGGTGTTTAGGCGCCAGATTCCAGAGCAGGAGGCCCACAGCGTCGGACGCTGCACAGCGCTGCACACCACAGCAGACCTGCAGTGGGCCAGCTTGCAGCACAGCGCCGCTATTGAGACCTACAGAGCGACACACATAAAAATAAAAAAAACACCCAAAAAAGGGAATACACAGACGTGGATGATCTATGAGGAAACTGTACACAATAGTGTAATATGCACACACTGTGCACGGGCCGAAACAGCAACACCTGCATGCATGTACAACAAGCAAAAACTTGCACACAAACAACACATTCACACTAGCACTTTATACACAAATAACATTCACACACTAGCACTTTATACACAAATAACACATTCACACTAGCACTTTATACACAGATAACATATTCACACTAGCACTTTATACACAAATAACATATTCACACTAGCTTAGTCAGTTCTTGAATAGAAAAGTATTGCATTGCCGTCATATCAATCACAACAGCTGCCAAGACGTGCCGTTTGTCCCTCAAAAACACAACACAGGACTAATGATGCACACTGAACTGACAACATGACAGAACGATACGGCAAACTGTTTTGACGGTTGCCGTGCTGCTCGGAGGCATATAGCAGAGATCTCCTGCATAATTATTTAGGAAAAAAAAGGGTTTGATAATGGACTAGGAGTTAATTAACGGTTGGGCATTGGTGCCCCTCCACCGCAGTGTAATCAGGCTTGTCTGTGAATGATCGGTCTCCTGTACTAATTGCCTCGCTAAATGTGATAGTATGAACACAAGGGCTGTTGGAAATACTAAATACTGTTTCCTAAATAGGCCAGACAAAAAGAAAAAACAAAAGCATGAGAATATATGGCAGAGGATCGTGTTGCTACTAGCCTACATATCACAATGCGTTTGGACACATCTGGGGTTTTTTTCCAACACAATTCGTTTGAAACATGACTACAATAATCTCCAAACGATGAGTCACCCACTAACAGCGTCAGCTAATGGGGCTGAGCACAACAACCACAACCTGGTCATAATGATTGTTAGGAGCTTATAAAGGACAAACTCAAGGTCAACTAAATTTGCAGGCTTAGAGGCGGCCCCTTCCTCTGGAGAAGAGTGAGAAACCGTATGGAAGAGTAGAACACATCCCTGCACTGGGGCGATTCAGATTAGATCCTCTGCTCCGAGGCCTTTTTGCCTTTTCATTTGGAGCAGCGTTTTTTTGCAAAGGTCAGCGATTCAGCTGCACCCATTCGGACTGCCGAACTCCTCCTCCCCAAAACGGCAATCGCGAGTCGAGAATTCTTAAGAATCTTGGCCGGCGGGGTCAAGAGGTCCCCAAAGCATCAGCCCTGCTGCTGCTGCTGCTGCTGCTGCCAAAAAAACTCTATTAATATTCAATGCACATTGGATTAACTTAATCAAAAGAGCTTGGGCCAGGTCAGGGTGAAAAAGAAAATTCCAACCGTGCCTTCCGTTCTGGAAAGCAGTCAATTACAGCGCAAGGTTTTTAGCGCGGCTGAGGTAGCGGCAGAGGGCTGGAGGATAATGCAAACGGTGGCCTTGGAGCTGGGCAGGGAGAAATTAGAAGGAGCTAAATAGCCCCTCGGAGCCAAGAGTCTGCGCTCAGCAGAACTGGCATCAAATGTCACGCCTCTGCAGTGGTCCAAGGAGGGGCCGGGTTTCGTCAATTATGCTGTGAGAAGTGCTAATGGAAAACAATAAGGACAAAGAGTTATGCGAGTGATAAGGTCAGTGGGGGCTTTAGCGAAGCTTGCGCACGCACATGGCAGCAAATCATGATTTTGGAGTAATGGACTAGCCAAAAGGCTGGCCAAAAAGGCAACCATATCTGTTCACCTCTTCGTGATTCCTTGCCCTGGACATGACTGTTCCTAAGACACGACTGTGATGGCTGAAAGGCTTGTTCTGTGAGAATATTATGGGCTGTTCGAAGAAACAGACCAAGGTTCAATTTCATCACAAGTCAGCAGGCATATGAAGCAGAATGCCTCCTTTTATGAACCTAATCAATGCTTCATTTGCTTCTGCTGGAATCACAATGACTTCCAAGAACAGTACAGGCAGTGCACGACTAGGCTCTATCTAGTGCCATTCGTTTGACTTTGTACCCAATGCCGCCCCGCCTGACAAAAAAACATTAAGTCATGTGGAGAGGATGGGGCCTGGCGCGCGCGTGTGTGTGTGTGGTGGGGAAGAGGTGGCGGGTGTGTGTGTGTGTGTGTGTGGTGGGGAAGAGGTGGCGGCAGGCCGTGCTAGCGGTGGTGCCCGGCGTCTGATGCCGGCGCCTCAGACAAATTAGCGGCTCGGAGCTCCGAGAGTCGGGGTGGATAGCCGCATCCCCAAGCCCGGGGAGCCAGGGCTGACATCAGTCTAATTAGGTGCTCACAGAGAACAAAGCTGTCGGATGGTGACCTCCACAAACACACACTCACACACACACACACACACACACACACACACACACACACACACACACACACAACCAAGAGTGTTGCTCATACAAGCAATACTAAATGTCCTTGCTCATAGACTCAAACTTTTTCACCATGTCACCACCATCTTCAGCATTAAAAGGGTTCACACACACGCACACAACAATACAATACCATTGAACACCAACACAATACAACCGCATTGATTGGTAAGCCACAAGCTACAATGACCGAAAGGCGACTGTCAATGCTTGTGGCGCAACACTCCCTCCAAAGGGTAGACAACATCTAGGGATTTGGCATCCAGTCTTCCAATGTTTCAATACCAATTACCCTCATCACAAGCACACTTTAGGCTCTCACAGTGACTTTGAAAAAATAGCCACGAGGACTTCAGTCTACTTACAATGCCAAGCCATGCCCGTCAGCCACACTCTCCTCTGGCTGGCATGGGCTGGGCACGAGATGGCTGCATGTGAGGCAGTTCTCCACACACACACACACACACACACACACACAAACAAACGCCCACGTCCCATTCGTCCTGTGCCCATCTGTGAGTGCTCTGCGCTGGGCCTCAGGGGGAAAGCCTGGAGGCCCCTTGGACCGGGTGGACGCCGGGGCGATTTTCTCTGGCATGCCTGGCGCAGACGACGCCTAGCCCTTCAGCGGAGCGCAGGCCTTGTGCTGCCGCGGGGAGCCGACGCGCGCCTCTCTCTCTCCCGCACACTCAGCACTTTCCGAGCCAAATGGGCCCTTCCATGGCTGGGGTGTCAGCCAACGCATTTCTGCCTTCAAAATGGGAGCGAAGCTCATCTACAGATGCAGTGCACCGAACAGCTCCCGGTTGCAATGGCCATTTTCATTTACAGAGAGCGATTCCGCTGATGGTTTTATAATCACGGGTGATTGTGACTAAATGAGTGGTGTGACATTGTGATCTGGTGAAGGCTATGCTAGTTGACCTGAAGCTATCTACAAACCAGTTTACACACAAACTGCATCATTACATATAAATTACCAAAATGACATCTCATTAAAAGGCACAGTATTACGGAGTACAGGGCAATGCTGAATATATTGCTAAACATCACAACAGCAATATTTCCTGAAAAATGGAACTGTAACTGAATAAGACCGAATCAATACAAGCAGTATTGTGTTTAATCGATTCTTGGCCGTCTTTCAACATGGTACAGTGTAGTGCGCTAACAGCATGGCACAAATCTGATCAATAAGTCTGCTTTCTGAGAGCAGAAAGCACAGATGCTGCTCCACCACCAGGAAGACCCACACAGAAACATAATAATCTGACAGAGCAGAAATATGCTGTCGCTGGATATGGCTCTGGGACATGATGTACCTTCACTGTGACTACTCATAGCATCAGGTTACTCACTTTAATCCTGGCGGAACAATTCCTCCGAAAATCTGCCATAATACCCTCAATCACAGCTGCATCTAAAACACGTGCCACATTTTTTGGCAGATCTACAAACAAGCTTAATAAATAATAATGAAAAAAAAAAAGAGCACACATATCCCCCCCTCCGACAGAATTTTTGGAGTTTGACCCACATAGAGAGACAGCCACAAGGATAGACACAAAAAGATATTGACAAGCGTCCTCAAGTAAAGCCAGAGATTTGCTACTCTGTAAAAGAGCCGGGAAGTGCATCAGCAGCTGGCCAGCAAGTCATAAATCTTCCCTCTACCTCCATACCTTCCAATGTTGCATCGGGCAAGAAATCATGTTTGTGTGACACAAATTAAATGGAACAGCTCTCGAAGGACCAGCTCAACGGAGAGACTATGTGGCATTTCACAGCTTAAAAATACTGCCGTGGCACTCGTATATCCTGTACCCAACCTGTCCTTTAAAAATGCCCTAAGACGTCTCCGTCTTCCTCTTTAATAATTCACTATAAGTCTTGATTGAATGCTTTCACCTGAGGCCTCGCAAAATCCACCATCTTTGCTTAATAAGGTCTCTGCTTGCTTGGACAGATATTCATGCGCTTGAAGGGACCCAGATGGGAGAAATGAAAGTAGCAGCCCTTTCCAGCTCATGGTCCAATCTACCCGTGTACACAGACTCTGGATCAGTTTCTCCACCGGCCTTCCCGTTGCGATTGGTCGCTGTTGTTGTTATTACTTCTGCAGTTATTGTTGTGGTGGCGGTTGGCGTTGTTTACGCTGTGTTGGGAGAGAAGTCCTCCATATCGTGGATGAGAAGTCCTGACAGTGTCAACAGGGGGCTGGAAAAAGGCCGGAGGCTGATGCAGCCAAACAGCTGATATGAAGGTTTGAAGCATGAGCTTGCGCAACAGAACAGCACAACACTAGCTTTTACAGTTGGCCGGAGGGGTGAAGATTACAGATTAGTGCGTGTGCCTGTGTTTGTGTGCGTGCCTGTGCGTTTGTGTGCGTGCGTGTGCGTGCGTCTAAATGTTTGCGAGAGAGACAGAAAATGCTATTGTCTGAATCTGTGAATTCATGAAATAAACGGGGAATGATTGACCAGTCCAGGAGGGTGTATTGTTTCAGGATTTGCATGAGGGGGTGTGTGATGTGTGAATATTTCTGCACTATGAGTAACAGATGTGTTCCCTAAGGATGAGTGTGTGTTTCCCTTGCGTGGCTGCTTTTGCTCTGTGGACATTAATAAATAAGGATGTGTGTGTGTGTGTGTGTGTGTGTGTGTGTGTGTGTGTGTGTGTGTGCATGTACCTGGTGGGAGGGTTTCCAGCCCTTGGGATTTGTCGTCAGCGTTGCTCTGTGCTTGGGCGTCCGAGTCCCTCCAGTCATCCTGCAGACAAGAGCCAAACACACTCATGAGTAAATCACGCCCACACACACACACACACACGCGAACAATACAATCGATTGGATTGCAGACCAGAGAGCAAGGTCTAGGGCTCAGAGGGCTAAAGGCTCAACAAATTTTGACACACACACACACACACACCTGGTGCTGGGTTCAGGGAACGGACACTGGGGAAACTGACATTATTATAGCAGAGGTGCACTCTAAACACAATCCCTGGGTCTACTCTGAATCCGGTTACGCTTCGCTACGGTAACTCACCTGGGAGCCCGAAACCGCAGTGCAAAACGACCAGAGTGATTGCACTGAGGATTCTACACCACTACACGCCCCAGCTCTCAATAAACGCTTTAGCTTTGGAACGAAGAAGAAGAACAACGTCTTCTTCACAGCCTGGAGTATGACACGGGGTACATCTCAAACAGGTGTATGTGGGAGGGCACACTAAAGGTAGACTCCCGACCGCGTTTCGGTCTTGGGGAGTAAAGAAATGCCTCGGAGCAAGAGATGGAGAAGCCTTGTTCTTTGATGAAACGATTATCCCAGTTCACCGACAGGGTGCATTGCCTGGCTGCCTGAGTTTTCTCCTTCTGAAATCCCCAGAAATGTCTGCAATGTCCTCATCCTGCACCCTAAAAGCAGCAGCCAAAAATTCACCTGCATTTTTTAAAAATCCAAACCTTTCTGAAGAACGGTGTCTTCCACCTCTGGAGATCAAAAAAAATACTACACAAAAGGCATGCACATTCCTAAAATGTTATCGTATTAAGTCGGGCAGAGAGAATCAGATGGCCTGGCAGGCACTCCCTCATCAAACAAGAGAATTACACCACGTTCTGCACAGTCAGAGCAGATGAGAAATAGAAGCTGATCCTTGAAATGTTGGATGTGCTGGGACTGAACGCTCGCGGTTACATCAGTGCTTTGACAGCCAAGGAGAACAGCATTTGTTTTTAATGAATAATCTGCGGAGGAATTGGCATAAACAAGCGGCAAAGCGATTCATGGTGGCTGAGGGAAATTTCTCTTCCCCACCACCCCCCCCACCCTCGCCCCCCTCTTCTTCAAGAGCGAAAGTACACAACAGTCCCCTAGCCAAGACAAAGGCAACAACCTCTCCACAGACGACAGGAGGCTTTGGCACCCGCCGGGCGGCCATTTGTTCGTGTGTCCTGCACCCACAACACACGCTGGGAAATATGGCCGCGCTGACAACGGCAACCAAACGGGCCGCGCGACCGGTTACGACCGGCCCCGGAGCGCGAGCGAGCAGGGCCGTGCCGCACAACGTGATTCACAGTAAATCAACAGGAGAGCCCTTTGCCAAGGTTAGCAGTAAATACCCAGGGAAGGCCTGGACAGGGCGGATAGCATTCTTCCAAGTCACACCCAAGCTCTCCAAGCACAACTTTCGGGTCCAGAAATTCTCAGCTCAAATAATTCTAGTCATCCAACGTCCTCAGAACAATAATAGTCAAGGATCCAAGAGTGTCATCCTGAGTAGCTAATAAGTATTAGGCCAATATGGTGATAATTTCCTTATTTAAAGTGCATGCTACGGAATGCTGCGACTTGTGATAATACAAGGCCCCATTTGCCTCGGTTATTACTGGGAGAGCGGAACAGAGGGTGATGTGCAAGAGCAAGAGTGCGGCTCATTAGGGGAGCAGAGGGTTGATCACTGTGAAATCGCTTTCCTCTGCCTCGGTCACAGTCACCAGGGCATGAGATCTCGCTTCACGGCTGTCGTCCGGATTACGCTTAGCACGCCCAACCTAAGCCGCTACACCCTCCCTCCCTGCCTGCACACACACACACACACACACACACACACACACACACACACACACACACACACCCCCCAAACTCTGCATCCACCTGACCCGCTCGTGACCCCGTCAATCATTAGTGATCATGTCATTGCTAAGCCACTGACCCAGGGATTCTTTTGCCAGCGGGTCGACAGCCAAATGTCAGAGTCAAGCCTGAAATGACGTGGACTGGACAACAGTGGAGTGGCTCCATCTCAGTGTGCAACGTTCTGGTGATGCCTTGCTGCACTCCCGGAGGGAAGGAACAGAGGAGGAGGAGGAGGAAGAGAGGAGGAGGAGGAGGAGGAGGAGGAGGGACAGATGCATAAAGAGATACAGTGAAGGATGTGATAAAGTTGAGTGTTGTTGACGCAGAGACCCAAAGAACGACAAACGAAAAAGCGTCAAAGAGATCAGAGAGCAAGTGCACATGTGAACATATAGATTTGCGTCTCTATACAGAAGCAAGAGCCCTGTGTAGGTGGGAATGTAGATAAATAATGGTGGTCTCCTCCTTCGATTGACTAATCTGTGTGTTAGGGTCTATCCCGATCTGGATGCAAGTGCAAGAGATGGGGTCCTGCAGCAGGAGACAAGCATCTATCCACTACCCTTTCTATTTTTTCTCTCTCTGTCTTTCTTTCTATTTTCTCTCCCTCCTTCTCCTCCACATGGTGAACCCCACACCTCCTTGCTTCATGTGTCCTCACATGTGACCCTCCAGCTGGGGCAGTAGCTGCCACCCACCCCCAGCATCCCCTCCCAGGGCAGCATCCCCTCCCAGGGCAGCATCCCCTCCCAGGGCAGACACAGCAGAGAGACCAGCAATGCCCTCCACCGCATCACCACAAAGGAGACCCCGGCAGCAGTCATCCATCTCAGCGTATACAGTACAACTGACCTTGTTTGTCAGAAATGTAAATATATCAAACAGTTAGCTGCCATTTCTAGTGTAAAATATTAATTCAGATCAATGAGGTGGGTGGCATTACAGTAGGTTTTCAGAAACGGTGATGAATAAATGAGCAACATGGAGGTGTAAGGCATGCTGATTTTGGCCATGTCGAGTTTGTGTTTCAGATTACCCAAGGGTAAAATGAAAAGAAGTGTCTATTTGGTTCTGTGTGCTGTTTGTTTGTCAAGGGGCTCTAGGTTGTGTTTGAAACTCTGACATCTGACAGAAAAGAAGCAATGTCTCTGTTCCGTTTAATGCCATGCATCCTCTACGTCAGGTTTCAGACACAACCTATTAAGAGACTAAAAGTCGTTCAAATATTTACGAGCCTGGCAGATTGAGGAGATAGGATGTCACACCATTTGCTCTGAACTGAACTGCGCTCATTGCATCCAGGAAGGTGAAGTCAGGCTGAGCATTAATCCAGTTCTAGCAAGATAATAATAATAATAATAATACATTTTATTTAAAGCGCCTTTCATGACACCCAAGGTCACTTTACAGGGTTGCAAAATCATCACATAGAAGTAAAAAAAAAAAAGATGATGTGAAGACGTCATCCTTTCATTATTACCAAGTACCTCAAAAGTGGAACAAATTTGTTTTCTCCATCTCAAGTGTGACAAAGTAGAAAAAAAAGACTAGCTTAGCTATAAGACCAGAACAAAATATAGGGCCGTGCTTTGAAAAAAAAAAAAAAAAAAAAAACTGTCATCATCTCTGGTTTACTTAAGATCTGGTCCAACTACTCCCATCAACGACATTTCAAAATGTGCCAGGTTATATCCGTCAGGTTCAGCATGAAATATGATAAAGAAACCATTCAGGTCGCCAAACAATGAGTCGCTGGTAAGACAAACACCTGGCTTGCCACTAGTAAGGTCCGTGGGGTTGTGAGCTCCCCAATCACCAAAGCAGAAGGTTGGACAACAAAAATGTTTCACGGTAAAATGAAGCCACTGCCTCTGACATTTGGCAAAAGCTAACAGAGGCTGGCCTCAGCCCAAGTGCTCAGCTTGGTTTCTTCTGCATGGCTGGGTAGGAATACAGAAAGTGGGACATGTGGTTTATGCACACAGACCAACCAAAATAAAAACCAATGCAGACTGTGTCAACCGGGTATGCTGTTGAATTTCTGATTGCAGGAACCAAACGAGAGGGCCTTTTCCTCCATCATCATAATCATCATCCTCATCCTCATCAAAATATTAGACCAGCATGCACTGCTGTAAAACTTACAGGAAGGAGCACGAGAGGGTTTCTCATGTCTGTTGACGTCAAACAGTAACAAATCACTCGTTCTCACTTTCACAGGGAGCCTCTTTTCAAGCTTTACCGCTAAAGTTCAGCCACCTGCATCGCCCAGGATGGAAATCTAATACCTTTCAATTTCATCTCTATTGCTTGGTACCTTCCTGTGCCTGTCTCGGCACTTTACACAGCTCCTGGTGGACTTCTAAAAAGGTCTTCCAATATGCTGGTGAGAGTGCTCCGTGAAAAGGTCATATCATGATGGCGTCAAAAAGCTGAGAGTTGATTGGCATGGCTGACTCCGAGCCCCCTATTCAATCATGGTCTCTCAGCTGTGCAAAAAAAAGAAAAGAAAGACAGAGGAAGGCCCGACAAAGACGCTGATGGAAACAGAAGGTGGAAGTTCATCATACTGTTGCTTGTGTTCGCTCAAGTAAACAGTCAGTGCACCCTGTGGTACTGGTTGTGACCCACAACAACCACAACGACAACCACAAGAAAAACAAGTCGCCATCAAAAAGTACCTGAAACAGGTTAACCAGGGGGAAAATCTTTTACCATCATGCCTATAAAAAGACATGTATACACAGGACTATTAGGATTAAGGACTAAATATCTTGCCATCATGCCTATAAAAAGACACGTATACAGGACTATTAGGATTAAGGACTAAAGAACTTGCACAACTTAATCATGGTCAAATTCAGATGACATCATGTGAAAGTCTAAGCCTTAAACTGGAGCCAACACAACCAATGAAGCCTCCAAATATCTCGTAATACAGTACTACCAGCAGCATTATTTACTTGTCTCAAAGCGTAGGTTCTCCATGTTCAGGCGTCAACTCTTGGGGGAAAAAAATAATCAATCTTGAATGAGTTTTGTCAAAACATATGCTGCAATCCAATCGTAACCATATAGGGTAGAGCCTAATCACAGACCAGCAGGTGGAGGATGATGACTAATTGCTAGAGTCATTTGGTTCGATGTTAACATATGACGGATGGAAATGTGTGCCACCCATCATCTTCTCTCCCAAGTCCGGATCTTTTCAAAACCAGATGGCTCGATGCACCAAGACGCTGCTCTGAAAAATGATAGCACTTCTTCCAAGTGTTTGTAATCCTAGAACAATGTGGATTGGGCTGTGCGCTAAGTATGCTTTGGAAGCTTTGAGTGATGACTTTTCGTCCTTGAGATTCATACAAATCTTTGAAGACTAGTCAAACAGCGGGGCCCATGTGAAATAACATGATAGAGTTTCCAACCTGATTACAGATTGCCGTAAGGAGGTCACCAACCCACCCCTGCCATATGCATAGATCCTTGTGGTTTTGAGTATGTACATAATGTCCAACAATAGCCTTTCAAAAGGCACAAAAAGCCTTGCTTGGCAATAGGATCGCATGTGAAACGATTCCTGGAATCTGCAGCATATGAAACTGATGTGGTTACTCGAATACACAAACCACAAACGAATTACGCCAACATGTCATTCCGAGTAAAATCAGTGCTAAACAAACACCCACCCAACATCTGGTTTTAGCTAAAATATTAACTACATTGATAGAGGGATTTTTATCAGTGTTTGGTCACGGTTAGCCACAGGTAATGACCACCTCAGCAGTTTTGAATTTAGATTGCAGAAGCCTTGGTCACAGTGTTTCTCAAACCACGGGACAATTTAAACAAGTCTTAAATGGAATTCTCTAACAAGTCTCACATGAATCCAGTTTAGTACGGTTTGAGAAACCTGGTGCTGAGAGGATACGACACATGGTGCAATGCACTAAAATAACTCGAATTCCTTAACTAATGATCACAGGGCCTGTAGGACAATCTGGAGGGCATGAGGTCTAATGTTCAAAGACCCAAAGACCCCCCTTTCAAAGACATCCATTCACACATCCATTTCCTTTTCTTAACAACTACGTCGATCTTATGTCATACACTTTCCTAATTGGCTTCCTGACATCACTGTGTTTTGTATTTGTGTGTTTTCACACAAAGAAGTACAGCAAAGCTACAAAGATTTGTGCAAGTGGTACTTAAAATTAGGGCTAGGACGGTAACTGCATTACCGCATTCACGTGACACCTACCACAGGTCTTTACCGTCTTTACAGTCTGAGCTAGGCACAGTCATAAAAAAAACTCTGTTAAACATAGTGTCTAATGTTGTGATGTGTCAGGGACCATCATGGATTTAAGGCTCTCAACAAAACTTCAAAACTTCTCATCAAAAGATTACGCAAAACAGACCCTTCAAGTGCGTCTTGGGGAGTGCATTGTTCCAACATTCCATTTGTGTTTACTATGGGGAAGAATCCTAACACTTTTCTATTCTCTCTGTTAGAACTCGATTTACACATTTTTGTCATGTTTATTCAATGAAGGTTTAAACAGAATTAAAAAAATATGTTCTCATTTGTTGAGAATTTAACTTCGCGATATGTACAGTAGCCTACCCTTTTAAAGCGGTATACCACAAAATCGCGGTAAGAAAAATCCATACCGTCCCAGGCCTATTTAAAATGCAAGGCTATTAGCATAGTTTTCTCCACAAACGTCCCATCATGGTAGAAAGGCCATCAAAAGGACATCAAAACACTATCTGTACTCAGAGTGTCTGCTGAATTAACCTTTTTTTTTTTTTAATTAAACTCCAATAGTGATTAAACATGGGCCGTTAAGCAAGTATAACATTGGGAACATAAGAATGTACAGGACACAACATCACAATATGATCAGGGCCACATCTAGACCAGATTTTAGAGATCAGATAGAGGAAATGTACAGTAGTGTACAGTAGATAGGCTATGCATTGATAGGTGCCCAGCCGTGGCGCAACTGGCTGGGCACCTGCACCGCACGCCGGCGACCCGGGTTCGATTCCCGCCCCAAGGTCCTTTCCGGATCCCACCCCGACTCTCTCACCCATTCGCTTCCTGTCTCTCTCTACTGTCCTGTCAAAATTAAAGGCACAAAAGCCCAAAAAATATACTTAAAAAAAAAGAAGGGACATTGAAGGCCAATAAAGCTGGAATACTATTTAGAGCGGCTCCAAATGATAGAAACCCATAGCATACGAGTCCATATTCCAATGCAAATCTGCTTCAGTCCCAGACAAAAAAAAAAAGAATGATGACAACACAATAATACAAAAAATTGACAAGCTACACAACTTGCTTCATTCTATTCTCCTCAAGGCAAACGCTAGTACCATTTGAGTGCTGTGCAAAAGTCCCTCTTTTTTGAAAAAAAAAAGGTTACAGCCAGCCAGCCAGGGCCCCCTCCCCCGGCTAACGTACACACAGAAAAATGCAGAGCACAAACATTTCTGTCGAATCATTTAGGAATGTGCGGCTCTGCGTCCACAAGGACCAGCACTCCGTCAGGGAGAAAGGGAGAAGACTATCTGATCTGCAGAGGTGCACTGGAACTATTTTTAAAACATGAGCCTGCCAGGTTTCTCTACCCGCACATTTCTGCCTGGAGAGACCGGCTGCCAACAACCTGGAATTACACACAAGTGAGTTTCAAGACATTCATGTTTTATTAAACCATTTTGGACAAATGAGCCTTGTTTTTATATTACATCACCACCTTGTTTGTTTAAAAAAAATATAAATATTTCGTCAGACTGAGCAAAAAGACAATGTTCTTACTAGACGGATGAATGGATGATTGCGCCAATCTGTTCAATATCAAGGCCTACTGTGCTACCCTACCCTTCCCCACCTACTCCCCCCCAGAATTCCCTATTGCCACACCATCACTCACTATTGCTTCCAAACATTTATTTTAATTAAAAATGACCTAATTTTTGAGCTGCCTCAATGACCTGCAAGTAAAACAGAGGGAGAAGAGAGAAAACAACCTCTAATAATTAGCATACTGCCCAGGGGGTGCTACACTGCGCTAGCTAGCGAGCTGTAATGAGGACCACCTGGTTCAGGCGTAAGCCCTTGGAGGGGCAGTGGTCACTGGCGGCCCTCTGCCAGACCAGACAGGATGGATAATTACGCCCAGAGCGTCCAGCATGACCATCACCCATCAGCAGATCTAGCAGAGAGGGTCCCTCTCTTGTGGCGACGGGTCACTTCTTGGGTCTCTCTCTAGACAGGACCCCGTCCCTTAAGTGCCTGTTAAACCCTGAAAGCTGACAAAGAGTGAAGCAGGGACTGACCCAAATGGAGCGACTAGATACCATTTCAGATAGCCTAATAATGGGGGATAATAAGGAGCAGGTAGATTTTTAAAAAAAAATGAAAATAAAAATAAAGGAACAGGGTTCTCTAATGAAACCATTACTCATTTTGGACTGCATTTTGCGTTTTGGGACGAGGTGGGTATTACAAATACTGCACTATAGTCGAATCCTTTCCAGAGGATCGAAGACTTCGCCCTGGAGTGGTCTCTCCACTGAATTCCTGGATGCTACAAGCTCCAATAACCATGGGGGGGAGGAAACTGACATTAGCAACAAATAAATAAACGCACAAAAACAATCATGTCCATCCAAAGCTTGTCCTGTCAGAAGTAGTGGCCCAGCCCTGGGACTCGATTGATTACAGCTGTGCTCCTGATGTCTCAAAAGCCTTACTGGCATCGACTCCGCATTAGAACACATGCCATTGACCCCAGTCCTTCAGAAACACTGACTTAATGGGACTGAATGGGGCCTTAATCAAATCAATGCAAATGGCATTTACAGACTGGGCCGCCAAAAACAAAGGGCTTCACTGTGGGAGGCATCTTGTTCGGACTCACAAGCTACGCTGTATTGGTGTAACGGCCTGCCAAAGCCCCAACTCAGCCAACAAGAGTCCTTCCCTAAACAACAAACCAAAACTTGAGCACAGCAGAGAACGTACTAAATATATTTGACACACACCTGAGGAGGTTTTTCTAACACCTTCGCTCGGGGAGCGCTGATAGAAGCACCCTCTTTCTACATTTATTTTGCTGTTGATTCATTTGCCCCCTGCTGTGGCCATAAGACCACTAAGCTGAGCTTACCAGGAGCTCAGTGGCTAACAGCTTCCTTGTCATACCAAATCGGCTCCCGACACATCATCCTCCCCGGTGTCGGAGAGTCACTATCGAAGAGTTAACCGCAAAAGCAGCAAGCCGCAGCGATGGACGGAGAGTTAACAGCAGCAAAGCAGCGGCAGCAAGATGCAGTGATGCTCAACCCCAAACACCCAAAACTTCACTGGATGGGGGAATGGAGAATTGATGCATCCCCAAGGACAGAACAAGAACGGTTTGAAAGGGGGTGGGCAAACCTGCCACAGTACATCAAAGCCATGAGGCATAGGATTTTAAAGTGTGTGTGTGTGTGTGTGTGTGTGTGTGTGGGGGGGGGGGGGGGGGGGGGGGTAACACTCAAGCAACCAGGAGGGTTAGCACTTGCTAAAAGAAGACAGCAGTAAAGTGAATAAACCACTCTAATCTGCTTGAAGTCAATCGTGATGAGAGATTAGTATATATGGCAGAGTGCCGGCACTCACTAGCACTTTGTACCAGGTATGGGAACAAAAGGAGCTGCTCCACTCTCCTACCCCATTACGGAGATCTTAATTTGACAGAGCCATTCATCACAGTAAACACAATGAACTGTTAAGGCCTAAACCCCCCCCCCCCCCCCCCCAAATGAACTAGGGGTAAAATGAGCAGTGGCAGCTGGGCAAACAGCATTGTGTGTGAGTGTAGTAGTAGCCCACAATCTGCTCCCGGCCCCATGATCTAATCTAAATCACTCAGTCTGAAGCAATACTGTAGCTGCCAGCTCGGTCACCTTGACCACAGGAAAGAAGGCAGCAATTTAACAGAGCCTTGTGACTGCTGACCTGGGGTTTTCGCTGGCAGTCAACATTCTTCATGAGACACACCAGAAACCTCAAAAGACAGTAAAAAAAAAAAAAAAAGAGAACAGGCACGTCACACGACACAAACACAGTTATTGGGTATTCAAATGTGCATCTTGAAACCGTAAACTGCATTGTTAAATGACTCTAATTCCACAATGACAAAGTGGTTAATATGATCTATGTTCGCTATAGAAAAATAGCGTATTCATCCTTCATCCATCTTTCAGTTGCAATTACAGACAGACTTCAACCACTGTGAGGATAAAAAAGCTCTTGTTAAGTCAGACCAAACCTGAATTCTGGGGCCCTTAAAGTGGCTAGCTTCAGAAGTTTGGGATGTTCCTTTCACAATCTACACAGCAGAAAATAGCAGGGAAATGAGAGGGAGCCTTTAAAGGCTATAATTCAGTGCTAATGATCCAACACCAATTCAAGTCACTGATTAAGCTCAGAAGTGAACTTGAAGGACTCTCTGTGCAGCCAGAGACGTTCACAATGTAATGGGACAATCCCACTGTAATGGACTGAGGCGGATTTATAATAAGATGCCACACACACACACGCACACGCACACGCACACGCACACGCCAAAAGTTTGGAGAGGTTGCAAAATGTCAACCCAAAAGGTCAGTTTAAACAAAAGACCAGTGAAAAGAAAGTTTGCCAACTGTGCCGGTTACATTTAGCAGCAAGCCCCAAGCATTTAGGCACAGGTGCAGCACAGACAACATCACAAGCCCCGCAGTATTTCACAGCTCTGATCAGGATTCTGATCAAGACTCTGGTTTATAACGAAAGGGTTCTTCTATTGCCATTCCACTGGCTGCCCTAACTGTACATCAGAAACTGCCAGAGAAACTCGGCCTGGGTAACACAGACTTATAATTAACTAGAAGAGAATTTTCCCACCAGCCTTCTAAGGGCAAGCAGTAATGAAGGCATGAAAAGTACTTTCATAAAACTCTGCCCTGTGAAACACTGGATCTCATGGCACTAGCAGGGACTTCTCCTTCCCCAACACGATGACCCCATGCCACCAATAAAACACAGCTGGCTTCTGGGACAGTCGTTCGATCAGATAGGATACCAAACAGCATTTCTACCAGGAAATGTGTACTCAATTAATTTAATACAAGACCACGACAGAAATCAGGCAGAAGGAGCCCTGCGACAGGTTTCACATTAGCATAAACACTTCTCAGGCCAGTTCATATCTGAGCTTAGGTGGCGCCGCGGCTAAATGGCCATTTAATAGGTAAAAGGGGCATATTTTATACTGCAAAGGCAATTTCCTGGTGAGTGGCCAGTATCAGTTTTTCAGCGTTCGGGTAATAAGGCAATCGCTCTCCATTCCGCTTCTCCTCGCAGGCTTTCGTGGAGATTACAGACCGGTCACGCAACTGAAGATTGCCCTCGGAAACCCAGGCAGAAAATTACCTGTCACCTCTGAACAATAACCACCGTAATGTCATGTCACGGAGAGCGAGAACGGATTAACACTGCACGCGTTTAAGCTTGGCGGGGATGACCGTGTGTAGGCTACTATGCAAGTATTGGTTGAAAGATTGAGGCGTTTGGATGCTGCCAAGAAAATGACTTTCAGCGTGAGATATGAACTGCAACGCTCGAGTTTACAGTACACCTCCACTGACTGCACAGTAATTTAAAGGCTGGAGGTCCATCATTCACTGAGTATCAAACATGTTTTCTCCCTCTCTCCGTGTGTGTGTGTGTGTGTGTGTGTGTGTGTGTGTGTGTGTGTGTGTGTGTGTGTGTGTGTGTGTGTGTGTGGAGCTGTCTGAGGCAATCAGAGAGGGTCAACTGAAATCGATGTCTCGACATCTATTATTCATTGGAATGGGATAACACATGGCAACAAGTGTTCCATCTCGTCCACCACCCAAAAAATCCACCACCTGCTTAAAAAAAAGAGACTTTTCTGGCTATGCGTCACTCATCCACAGTACGAGTGGAAGCTCCAGTACTTGTAACTGTCTGGCTCTCCAAATGTTCCTTGCATGGATACATCGGAAGGAGATAATTGAAAAAAGAAGAAGGGGGAGGGATACATAGGAAAAAAGAGTAGAAATAATTGAAGAAAGAAGGAAAGAGAAACAACAAAAATCTTCCTCAGGCGGCACGGCTCAGCGAGCAGCCTTGGTAACCATGGCGACGGAGGCCTGGGCAGCAAGGACACGCTCGGTGACAGTGTCGTCAGGGGCGCCAAGCGACCAGGCCACCCACTGGCTCCAATTTCCCCCCATAAAAAAGCCTCCCAATGGGACCCCTGTTCTGCACACATAGGTGAGGCGGTGACTGACAGCTTGTTGGGCAGCGGGGGGGGGGGGCACCGCTGACCCGACTTAAACCTCAGTCCCCAGCACTCAATCACCTGACAACGGCCGGAGATGAGATGGAGTGAACTGCCACAGGCGTAGCAAGGCGGCTTAGCAGAAAATCACAGATACACGAACACACCAACACCAACACGAACACCAACACACACACACACACACACACACGAACACGAACACACACACACACACGAACACATAAGGGTTAAGTAAACTGATCTCACACCTGTAGTTTTTGGAGAGCTAGAGACACACTAATCCCTCCAGTATCCATTCGCCCAGCGGCCCTCTAATGAACCCCACAGAAAGACACATCAAGATAGGAAGACTAGAGACAACATGGAGCTCCAGAGCTCTGTGGAATACACTCATGAAGAACTGGTTTGTGGTGGAGTTCCAGTATTACATTAAGAAGTGTATACAGTAGCCTACATCGGCCATGCCACATCCTGTATGAAACTGGACTTCACATTTCCAATATAGGCAAAAAAGGCATCAGCTAGAACTACAGTACGCAAGCCTTAAGGACCTGGTTTGTCAGCCCAACCCACATTCATTTATGGATGTAATAAACTAGTGGGGGGAAAAAACATTGTTCTTTCCTTAAGATGTGAAAGACATGACCGAGCAGGGTGATGCACACACTACGTTTGAAAAGTGCTGCTAAATGATAACCCCTAAGAGATGCTACAGACGCACAGCTGCAAGCTGTTTGTCTTTATTAGTGGAGAAAATAGAGCAGGCCTCTCAAGTGTCCAACAAAATGCAGCACGCTTCTGTTTATGGCATCTATATCCCATCAATAAGCCAGGAGGCCGGGCAAGCCTCTCCCCCCCTCCCTGCCCCGCTCATAACAACGGTTTGAAGACTGCACTTGTCAAACCTGAAACACTTTATTACTGCAACGAGCTGTTCGCCTTTCATGGGTATGTATGATCGAGCCTGAAGGTGGTCGTTTGATTGTTGGTTCCTTTGCAGGCTTATGTGACTTTCACAAACACAGAAATGACCTTCCCCTTTTGTTTTGAAGAAACGCTTAGAGAGAGAAAGCTCGGCTGCACGCCTGGTGTTACTGGATAACAGACTTAGCCACTGCTAGATTAGAGTGAAGCAGATAAAACATATACTGCTGGGTAAATGCAACAACACAGAACAGCCATTGTGAGGGAATAAGGATTCAAGACAATGGCCCAATGTTGCCTGTACAAACACACACACACGCACATAATTCGATACTTATGCGAACCACTTACAATGCACAAGCAGGGGTGACGGACACTTGGTCTTCAGAGTAACATAAATATTTACCCAACTTAATAATAATTTGTCACAATAAGATCTTTAATTAAGCCATATGACTTTACTCTAAATTGTTAATGACCCAACTGATGTATGCATAATTAGTGTGTTTAAGCTTAGTCTGTCTGACATCTCTAAAGCACCCTACTGCCTTGTTAAGGTGAAGCTGAAGGTAGCAATGCTGGTTCAGATCCAACGCAACGATGGGGAGTGGCACTTCCATCAAGTCATGGATGAGTGTTCAGACGGAAAGGGCTTCAGCACAACCTATTGCCAAGACAAGACAAAATAGCATCCAGGTCGAAGAACAGAGATGCATTTCAGAGAGACACACACACACACACACACACACACACAGTCACACACACACAGACACACACACACAGACACACACACACAGTCACACACACACAGTCACACACACACACAGACACACACACACACACACACACACACACACAGAGCCATTAGAGAAGCGTCTCGCCACCCTGTTCCTGTTCAGTGGATCCCAAATGGGGAGGGCCAAGAGCTGCAGGTGTGGGGAGGGCTGGTTGGCTGGGCCTGCACAGGGGGCAATTAGGTGAAAGCAGCCTATGTGGCAGTGCAAGGAAAGTCTTGAAAGGGCTGCTGATAGGACTTGTGTTTGGTTAGCGGACCGCTCAGGTTTAAAATGAGGTGACGGGTAGGTTTCCGGTTTGCCTTACCAGTAGGTTTACATGACGAGGGCTTAACCCCATTGAAGAAAATAAGGCCAATATTTAACACAGAAAATGACAATGGAATATGCTGGAATATTAAAGTCTGTGTGTGTGTAGAGAGAGCGCTGCAACAGTTAATTGATTAGCTGTCGATAATTACAGTAATCACCAACAACGGGAAACTTGGTAATTGTCAATCGCTTTGTCATCTTTTCAGGAAAAAACATCTAAAATGATCTGACTTTCTCCTTCAATGTTTCCCCTTCACTCTTCTGGCAGTAAACTAAATATATTTGCCATGTGGATTAAACAAGGACTTTGAGGGCATATTCTAGAGCTTTGATAAACTCTCATTGACATTTTGTCACCATTTTCTGGCATTTCATCGTTTAAACATCTACTCAATTAACTGAGAAAATAATTTGCAGATTAATCGGGCATAAAAGTAATCATTTGTTGTAATGCGTGTGCGTGTGTGTGTGTGTCTGTGTACGTGTGTGTAGAAATGGGGGAATAGACATTTATACCCACACTGTAATAATATGGCGATCAAGTTGTTTTAAATTTTAAAAATGCTGCAATTTCACTCAGTTCTGGCAAAAGCAATGAACCATTTTAATATTCAGGACCAAATGAGTGCATTAGAGTGAAAGCAGGGAGAAAAACAGGGGGAGAAACAATTATTTGGTACTTACATCTCACAAACCCTGCACTTCAAAAAAAAAAAAAATCCCCATCAGTATTGCACATTCCTCTACAACCAGAGGCAGTCTTCACACTAAAAGAACTGCCACCCAGACACATCAACCCTCGTTTGGCGAAGACAAACTTGCGTAGGCCTGCGACTCCAGGGGGCGGCTCTGAAATTAGACGGACACTCAAGCGCAAAAAGATGGGCCTCTGGAGCCGAGAGCTAGAAGCTGGAGCCATCGAGCTTTACAGCATGGCTCTAAGCTAATGGGCAAGCATATGGTGGCCACTGCACGGTCATCACGCCTGCCTGCCAAGCAGCGAGCAGCAGTCCCCGGCCATTCCTCTGAGGCAGCCACAAATGAACTGTGACGAACCGACTGTCAACTCCGCAAACACAGGCATTAGGAGATAGGATTATTTGTCTAGCCCTGTATTATTGGTTGATTTTCTATCTACCTATCTATCATTTTATTTATTTTCTCTTGGTTTACACTTAGTCAAACCATTTTGATCAATTACAGCCATCCATTATTCTCCAAAAAGTTAATAGGTCTACAACTATGGTCCATCTACCTTAGGGAATAGCACATCTTCCAGGGTAAAATGTTCAGTGACATTAGCAAGTCTCATAAAAGCTTAATTTAAATGTGAGGAGACTTCACTTTTTTTTTACCTAGTTTCGTCGTCACAGTCAACTGAATGCCCCCCCATCAACAACTCAGCATTTGGGTTTTGGCTTTCCACCTCATCACACAATAGCAATTGCAGATGATAATGACTTGTTAAATTTACACCATCAACACAGACGCTGCAATGCTCAGCTTTTGCCATAAGAGTCACATTTGTCACACCCCATTCAAAACGTGCAAATGCATTAGCATGGTGGAAAAGGTTATGTAGACCTAGATTCTGCTCGTTTTCCAGAGCCACCGCGCTTTCCTCCTCCTCCCCTCCTGGGTGGAGAATCTGGGTCAGAAATTCACCAGGGCAATCGGCCAGCAGTGCTATGGTCATGAGGGGAACAGCAGCTGAGCTGACATCATGTCTATATGCTCTTCAGGATAAAATGAATGAACCCGACGGGGGAATCTTCATCAAGCTTGTGTCTGTGGAGAATGGCTTAAGGTATCTTCTTCAAACCCTCATAGTACTTTCTAGAAAGGTTCCATAAAGAACACATCTGATTCATGCCATTCTTTATACTTCTGGTTGCACACGGAGCACTCCGTTCATATTCTACAGTTCTCTCTGGAGTGCCAATGATCAGTGTTGAAACCTCGTGTTAGTGGAGAACCCTGTTTGAGAGGAGCCGCACGCTGGATGCTAAACCCTGCATCTTTGAGCCATGCCAAAGACTCCCAAGTCAAACGTACTCCTGTAAGCCCTCTGAGCTGCCTCTCCGCAGACTCCAACTGCAGTCCCATTTCCAGCCTCGTCCCTGGGAGCGCCGAGCCGTGGCAGGTGTGAAGAGCATTAAGGAGATAGCACATTAGAGACGACACCTCTCAACTAGGATTAAGATCGCATTTAGGATTAATGATATGTAAATGCCATTACACGCTATTAAATGTCATCACAGTCATCAGATCCATCTTCAAACGCATCACAGGTCGTGTAACAACGCTTGCAGATCAAACAAGGATTTAAATGGTTTCTGTAGCCATGCGAGTGATTTGAACCTGAATTTTTATACTAAATAAGACAACACGTTACAGTGTTTTAAGTCAAGGCAAGTACTTTGTAACTAATACTTATTAAGGCAACAGTGGAAAAAAAACAAAAACATATAATGTAGAAACCATGCTTTGCTACAGTATATGTGACCACTTATGGACTGACAGCAACAGTCCTTTTCATTTCGTATGGAGAGCCGACACAGCAGGCTTGCTTTTCAGTCCACAGCCGGCGATCAGATGTCCTTCAAGCCTCTGTGCCCCACGGGCTTCCGCATCACTCCCAACAAAAGCCAGCTCCTGACCAGGGAAGGATTACTAATGTCCTGCTGAGGGGCCACTGACCCCTCTTCCCTCTTCCCTCTCCTCTCCTCTCCTCTCCTCCTCCTGGGCCAGCAGCTGATGGAGGCTTAATGCCATGTCAGCACCAATGGCTTCTCACAGCAAGGACAGGGTGAGGTGTAACAAGGTGAAATTAGGTACATAAAAAAAAATAGACTCTATAGGCTAGATATATAAATGGATGGAACACTAGATTAAACAAACAAATAACTATGCAATCTCTGAGCCTAGGAGGAGGACATTTGAATAGCTCGTAGACTCCAAAGGGCCTTGTAAAGTAACACATCTCATAAAAACCAGCCCAAGCTTCAAGGGTATCGGACAGGTCATGCCTGAGGGCTGTCTGGTCCAGGCTCTCTGCCCCCAGCTTTCCAGGGAGGTCCGTCCGAGAGCTGGGAGCACGGTCAGGCAGGGCAGCTGAGCGCAGCGCTGCGCTGCGCTGCGGCCCTGAAACCCAAGCCAGCGCAGAACAAACTGAGAGAAGTCACACTGGGGCGCGAGCGCCAGGGGCGGCCGGGGAGAGGGCGCCTCAAAGGGGCGATTGTGTACGCTGGCTCCCGGCCTGCAGACCCATCTGCTGATGGGGCCAGTTCTGTGGATGGGAACCGGGGGAGAGGCGCAGGGAGCCAGGGGGGGGGGGGGGGGGGGCGAGGCACAGAGTAAACCTGAGGGTTGGTGACACTGGCAGAGGAGGCGAAGGGTGGGGGGGGGGGGGGGGGCTTGTTTGGCAACGCAGGCAGGAAAAGCATTCAGGCCTCAGTGAAGGGTGAGGAAAAAAAAAGTTGCATGTATGCTGGAGAATCCAAAACAACGGTCTAATAACCGCAAACGGGGCACTCAAACACAACCAACAGAGCTCACAACCTTGCGTTTCAGAACTTTGCGGCCTTATAAGAACAAGACATGAAAAGAAACCAAATAGGCTTCAAGCTGCTTCGGTTTACAGATCTAATTACGAAAGGTGACGCAAAATTGGTAATGGATTTTTCACATGTAGCTCAAAGCCAATCTGGCAGCGGTATAATTCTGGCCTCAAACAAAGACCCTCGGGGAGAGCCGGAAAGCAGATAGGTCGCTGTGTACCACCTGTGAACGGGCGGCCGCAAAACAAGGTGGACAGAGCGTGCAGTCCAGCCCACGTCGCCGGGGCTACAATTCCAGCCTGTGCAGGTCCACTCCGTCCCCTCCTCTGATTCAGGGAAACCGGAGAGCCACAAAGACAATCGGGGATGATCAGAGCTGCATGTAATTGCAGCTCTTAGGAGGAAACCTAAGGACGCGTAATGACAGACTTGGTCCAGTAAGAGCCCCGTCTACGTTTTAATTCCCATTGCTCTTCCGTCTGGCGCCTGACACACACACACACACACACACACACACACAGACACACACACATACACACACACACGTACGTACGTACACACACACACGGCACCTTTTGTTTTCATTGGCTTGCGAAGGCGTAATTGTAGAGCTATTTCAGCTCAATTTCTGGGAATGAATTTCATTTACGGCCGGTCATAAAACACAGCAAAATTACTCCGACTTAAATTTCCGCAGTCAGGGCATACCGCCAAATCATCAATCAATTAATCTGAAAAGTGGTCCATCTATTGCTCTTCGTTACTATCTGAGGACAACCTGTTGTGGCCCATTCCACTTTATCAGACTGTGACCGTTCAAAAGCCCGAATGCTTCACTGCAACCAGGCAGATGTGTCCAGTGGAGTCCAGAGGGGCTGCCTGGCCGGGCCACATCGGCGGTTCAAAAGGTTCCCACGGTGTCCTCAGACAGGTGTTCTCAACCCCTCCAGGGAACCTGAACTCAGAATCTACTTCTTGTTCTCAGTCACGGTTACAGACCTGGGGAACGCAAAGTCATTTGCAAAAAAAAAAAACACAAAACCAAAAAAAAAAAGAAATGTAGCATGACTGGTGGAGAGGTTTCCCAAAACAAGACATTTTTCTAGAGTGAAGTGTTCATAGTGCCATTTTATCCCTGAAGTTATAAGCAGAGATAGGCGGGGCAAATCAAATACAACAACAGCAAGTTATGACTAAAGACAGAGGGAGGGGGGGGGGTGACAGAGTGCAAGATGGAGGGAAATAGAAGGAAAGAGAAACAGAAAGAGAAACAGAAAGAAAGAGGGAAGAAGAGAGAGATGGAGAGAAAGGGAGAAGGACAAGGGAGAGTAGGATGGCGAACGGCGAGCGATGTGTGGGCTAGCACACGTTAGCATACGCCTCAGTAAAATGGGTCAGGGGTCTTGTCATGCCCTCTGCTCACCCTGCTCATTTCCACTACAGCTGCACTGTAATAAAATGCCACATTGGAGCCGCTCGGGTGATCAAACATTTACTTAGCAGTAATGCACAGAACGGGAGCCATTAGTTAAAACAACTCGGGCTAAATGGCTCGCAGCCTCGGCGCTGTATAACCTTTCAACTGCATCAAATTCCAAGGGAGCATCTTCCATGACCCCTTTCATTGTTAATGTGCTTGTGCCTGCGTCAGACCGCAACAGTGAACGCGGTCTGAAGCCACAAGGCAAACACGCTGCTCAATATGTGTGACACACAAACTAAAAAAGGTCAGTAACTAACACTGAATCAATTGAATGCTGAGCAGGCTCAAACCGCAACAATGCTCAGTGACTCCGACTCAGCTAAAACGTTCCATTAAACACAGTACATCCATTACAATCAATCGGGGCGGAGTTTCCCCAAAAGCGCTTTTATTATGACAATTGGTAACAGTGAGAGGGATTTGTTTGAAAAGATAATATCGCTAGCTTTTCAGAAATGCTACTCCGGACTGGCAGGAGTTCAATATATTATAACTTTACTGCAAACATATCACTTCACCAAATACGCAACAGATAAATAAATAAATAAATAAATAAATAAATAAACAGAGACAGCAGAACAAGGTAGACTATTGTCTATTGGAATGCATCGGAGCAAAGCAGCACACATTACACAAGGCCTCAGACAGCAAGGCTCCAGGTGCTCTTGAGATGCCAGACCCAGCCAAGCAGTCGTGTAGTGTCACACCGGCCATCTCTCTACCACAGCCTATGGGGACATGTGGAGAAGAAAGGGAATATCACATTTTTTGTTTTTTTATTGTTAAAAAAAAGAAAGTTACAACTGTGAGATACTTCACTGCTCCCATACCATCAAACATGAATGCCTGGGTGGTGTGGGTAGGAGAGGGAACAAGTGAGAGAGAGAGAGAGAGAGAGAGAGAGAGAGAGAGAGAGAGAGAGAGAGAGAGAGAGAGAGAGAGAGAGAGAGAGAGAGAGAGATGACAGGCACCAGCTCTCATCTCTGTCAAGGGCCAGAAGCACAAGTCTGGCGTGTGCAGTGGAGTGTAACCAGCCGGTATGGGCGTGTGTGTGTGCGTGTGTGTATTGGTGGTGTTTCTGTGTGTGCATGGGCGTGTGTGTGTGTGTGTGTGACTGACTGCGTTCTCATACAAGTGCTAAGGTTGTAACCAGCCCATAAGACTGTATGTGTGTGTTTTCCAACTGTGAGTGCTCTGAAGGTGACCGGCCTGTCTGTGTTATAGGAGCTGTGAGAGCGAGAGAGAGAATGAGAGTGACAGAGAGAGTGAGAGACAGAGAGAGCGAGAGAGAGAGAGCGAGAGAGCGAGAGAATGAGAGAGCGAGAGAGAGAGAGAGAGAGAGAGAGAGAGAGAAAGAGAGAGAGAGAGAGAATGAGAGAGCGAGAGAGAGAGAATGTGTGCGTAGGGAGTTTTCAGTGAGCAACCAGCTGGTGTGGTGTGTGTGCATTAGAGAGCAGATGTTAACAACAGTGTCCCTCTATGATGATTGTGCATGTCTATATTCCAGTGCCCCTCTATGATGATTGTGCGTGTGTATATTAGTGTCCCTCTATGATGATTGTGCATGTCTATATTCCAGTATCCCTCTATGATGATTGTGCATCATGTGTATATTCCAGTGTCCCTCTATGATGATGTGCGCATGTCTATATTCCAGTGTCCCTCTAGGATGATTGTGCATGTCTATATTCCAGTGTCCCTCTATGATGATAGTGCATGTGTGTATTCCAGTGTCCCTATGATGTTTGTGAATGTCTATATACAAGTCTAAGTGCTCAGACTGTGACCAGCATGAAAGCATCTCTGGGAGTGTGTATGTGTATGTCCACAAAACAGCTCTCAAGGGAGCCTTTCCCTTCCCCAAAAACAACAATAAATATTTCAAGGGTACATTCTTTAAAGTACAACGACAAAACCAAAGGCCGCTTTTGAAAGCAGGGCTACAAGTCCGGCCTTCTTTTAAAACAGGCATGGGAAAGCCCTCAGTATCAGGTCCTTCCACGCTGGCATGAGATGTGACTCATTTGAACGTCAACCATTTCCCAGAAAATGGCGCAACTCCAACTCTCTGTGTGTGTGTGTGTGTGTACTGTACGTACGTGTGTGTGTACAGTCTTTCTTCCACGGTCAAACCACGTAGTGTAAGCACAAAGTTATAACACAAGCCTTGATGCAGTGGCACTTATAAAGTCGGACACTGTTGCACGAAACTAGAGAAGGCACAAGACAAATGGCTAGAGATCAAGAAATGATAGAAGAAAGGGCCACAGACAATAGTGAGCGGTGAGCAGCTTGGTGCCAGTAGACCAGGGGGATATAACCCATTTGGCACATCCTTAAAAGCACAGCCTATCAAATCTTGGGGAGAGTCCATGAGGAGATTTAGAAACATTTTTTTTTTTTTTAATGAATCCAAAAGAGAGACTCAATGAGGACACCAAAATAAAAAAACAGACCCTTGCTTGTGTCATATTTTTTTTAAGACACAAAAACACAAACAGCATCTTAATAATCAGAACCCCCAACCGAGTGTGGTAACGCACGCAAATCAAAAACGGCAAGTCAATAATCATAACCCCCAATTACATGTGGTAACACGTGCAAATTAAAAACACCACAATAATCCAACCAAGTGTGGTAACTGGCATTGCAAATTAGAATAGCACCACAATAATCATAACCCCCAACCAAGTGTGGCAACTGGCACACAAACAACCAAAGTTCATAACTAACGTCAAAGGCAATGAAGTCCTGTGAGCAACAGAGGCTTAACAGGCATCTCTCTATCCCACCTAACAAGGCCAGTTGTTCTATCAGAACAGGCTCTCCTCACAAGATCCTACTGTTACTAAATAGGTCACACATTGTGACTTCCACAAAGACGCCCGGGCAGAATGCATCGCCTTGTTATGCTTAAGATAGCCATAACTCAATCAAGAGCTCAACAACAAATGCTGTTGTCTGCAGCAGCAGCAATGCATCATTGCCCCCGCATTCTACCAGCTACAGAGTCCAGGGGCTGCTCGTGGGGGGAGAACAAGCTGAGGCTTAAAATATCTTTCCCCTTACATGGAAACGTGATTTGTGGGGTACCCTCTTGTGTTTTGGATGGACATTCGCTCAACTGGAGAGCATTTCCTTGCATTCTTTTCTGTACATGCTTTTTTGGTATGGATGGCCAAGAGCCTGCCTGTGTAACATGGGTAAAACTTTATACTGCCAGCAGGCCTCGCTGGTTTCCATGTAAGGGGAGTTTGAAAGCCTTGGAGCATATTTCTAGGGCAGGAGTTACTCCTGGAGTTTCACTGAATTTCAACTGCTCGAGGAAGCTCACTATTAAATTGGTCTGACACACCACCAGGCCCACTGGGCATGAGACTGTGACATACTTTATAAAATGAGGCCTTTTAAAACAAAGCATGATACGCCTGCGTTAATCTACTGTAAAAATAGATCAATAATAAGATGTAGCTTTCCAAGAATGTGCTAAGAGACAGTTAATTAGTTAATTGCATGCATCCTTTTGATGCCGCATACCATATTTTTTAATGAGGCCGTGTTGCCAACCAGGTGTATCTGGGTCACAAAAAAACGTCTTGGCTCAGTTCAAAAAGAACAGAGGGCTTAGGGACATTGTTAAAAAACAATAACATGGAGAGGCTGTCACCGGAGGACTCTCAGCATATTACCATATAGCCATAATCGGCTCAGTAAAGTCCTATATTACACACAAGACTCTCACAAGGCATGTTGGCAAACTTGGAGGTACTTTGCATACCATGTTGTTACAAAATATTATGAATAAAACTCATCACTACGGTAATTACATTCTGAACACACAAGCGTATTCATGCAGCTTCGTGCCTGGAGTCACCATAAATGTTTCAACTGTTAAGATTTCATCATCTGCATTTCGCTTTGAATCACATCGTTTTTAAAATGCAAAATGCTATGCTCGCGTCTGCGCTGAGCGATATTTGTAAACATCCGACTCCTAAAACATTAATCATGCCAACGCAAAACAGCCCTGAGGTTGCACTTCTGCTGATGTCAGTGAAAAAACACAGTGGCTCTTAAGGCTGTCTGAGACATGACTCAAAGAAAAATAAAATCTTAAATGTCTCGGGTGCCATTGTGAATTTGATATTCCCCTCACCGAGAGCCCGACTCTGCTGGCGCATTACGTTCTTATTAGAGGGATTCAAGGATGCCTCTGGACACAGCACTTTAATGTTGAACCGTTCATCGGACTGTGGATGTGAGCGAAGCTGGAGCGCCCAGCCTCTGGAGCAATCACTGGTTACTATCATACTGGGGAAATATAAAGGGAGGGCTTTCAGACATCTCACTACTCTCTGCTGTGCTGTCACAACATAATCAAGCCTTGGACCGGAGTAACACTGCAGAACTTCCAAGCTGATACACTGGAACGCCTCATTCTGGGATATAAGCTCAGGCTTTTGTGACTCTCAAAGCGTTCAAGGGAGTGTTTTGCTCTCTCAAGGAGATTTGGAGTCTCCACAACAGACCGTATGGCTTTTATCTTTCCTGCGTGTGTTGCCATTAAACAGAGGCACACACTGAAAATCTCCATGCTTGTAAGTAGAAATGAAAAGAAAACAGGATGCACATGAACACAGTGCAGGAGCCCAACACTGGAACAAACTTCCAAACCTGTCATGGGAGAAAACAAACAGTCCCCCCCTGCCAATTATTGATGATCCCATTTAGACCCTGTGTTGGTGCAAATGCTGTGGAGAGAACTTTGTGGATGTGCAACTCTTGGGAGAGACTTGCCTAAATTGACCGTTTTCAGCTGAAGTCATCCTGCAATGAAGTGAACTGGCTTGAACAGGCTCTTTTGAGCTCGTCCTGCCATAGAGAACGAAAATGTTTCCAATTAAACCTTAATGACCACAAGTCATAAATCATATTTGAATTATATTTCGGGGAAGTTTTTTTAAAATCCAAGCTCCTTCCCATGTCACTATAAATCTCATTTTCAAATCAGACAGGGAGGAGGAGGCTTGCGAAATGTAGTCTCAACGGATTACACAGCATGTCACCACTGGTCACATGCCCCACCTCATGAACACAAAATCTACACACACACAAAACATGCAAACCACGTAGTTCCAACAGCAGAATAGTGCTTTGTGTGTGTGTGTGTGTGTGTGTGTGTGTGTGTGTGCACGTGTGTTAGGGCATGTGTGTGTGTGTGTGTGTGGGCATGTGTGTGTGTGTGTGTGTGGGCATGTGTGTGTGTGTGTGTGTGTGTGTGGGCATGTGTGTGTGTGTGTGTGTGTGTGTGTGTGTTAGTTAGATGAAACAGTGTTCTGATTCATCTAACTAAGTAGCTGATCATCATGACTGATGATTAAGATTCTCTAGAATGGTGCAACGAGAATGTGCCAGACAACTCAGGAGCACAGCTCGAAGTACTGCCTTGCATACAATCTAACAGTTAAAGCGCCTATTAACATTCACCACATAGGAACGCATACAATGTGAATTGATGAAAGTAGCCCAAAGTATTAAAAACTGGATGTACAAATCAATAAGTGTGTGCCCTGTGAAAGTTGGCAAAGTTGGCGAGGGAGGTTAAATGCTGATGAGGCCGTTTCCATTTGCAGCGGAGAGGTCTCATGCCAACTGCTTTGTCAGGGTAGAGATCATCTCTAAGCTTCGCACGGGAGCGGAGCCGCTTATGTTCTGAGCCGAGTCCAAGTCTTTTCAACTGGACTAAACTGGACGGCTCCAACCAACGCGGTTGAGATTAGGGATGCAACGGTACAGTTTTGCCACGGTTCGGTTTGTATCACGGTTTTTGGGCCACGGTAACGGTTCGGTTTCAATATATCAATATTATCTTGGCTCTAGCATACAGGAGGCTATATTTGCCTTTTCTATTTCAAATCAACAATGTGCTTCTACTTACACTTGCAGAGAAAATATTAAATGCATAGCCTGACACAGATGAAGCAGAATCACAAAAATGTATTAAAAGAAAAGAACACCATCATTGCCTTCTGTCATAAACAGGCAATGTTATCCATAGTGCAGTGCAGCATAAAGTAATGTGTAGTTATTTATTTAATAAACTCACTGTTCTTCACACATTTAAAGAAAATACTTAACTGTTATACACCCTCAAAAAAGTAGTGAACAATTCTGAAAATATTCTCAAAATAATTGGTGAGGTAGTATTATGTGTAGTTTCAAATAGATATTTGATTTGGGAGTGCCTGCCCTGTCCTCTTTTATGAACGTAAAAAATGTAAACATAGACAAAAGTGCAGTGCAGCATTAAAAATATTAGAACAATGAAATGAACATTATTGCAACCTGATGTCAGGGGGGGGGGCAATATTCCGAGAAGAAAGTGGCAAATTTGCCACTTCACAAAGTGTCTGTTTCCCCTGTGTCTCCTGTCGTGTGTGTGTGTGTGTGTGTGCGTGTGTGTGTGAGAGAGTTGTGTGATTGACGAGTGGACGAGCGATTGACTGATTTAGCAGTGAGTTTATTGTTTTTCGAGTGGACACCTCCCGCTGCCCGTAGCCTAGCATGTACAACGTCAGGAAAATAAATGACCCGAGTTTGGAATGACATGTCAGCCTCCCCATCTCCTATAACCTCCCATCCCTACAATATTTTCCAGTAAACTATCAAAAAGAGAATACACTCAGCTGTGTCGGCGTCACGCTTTCTTAGGCTACTCTAGCGAGCAATCAACGCAGGGCAGAAACCACCGGTTACACTGTTACACACAGACTTTATAATGTGGCAAATTTTCGACCTTTTAAAGTGGCAAATTTGCGTCTTTACAAAGTATATATACGTGGCCCTAATACGCCGTCGTATTCGTTATGTCTTTGGGAATTATAGGAATATTGTTGTCGAAAGGCTGCAGCAATGGATGGTTGGGTTTTCGGTGGCAAACTAACTCTCCGTGCTGCTCCACTTAAGGTTACAGCCGGGTGATGAAGGCGCAAGTGGGCCGACATGTTGGATGTGTTACCTTTATTAGGTGATCGTTGTGAAGCAGTGCTTGCAATGCATACTGTGCTTTGTTTACTGACGGTCTTTTTGCCTTGTTCGTGGGCTACTTCAAATGTCGCCATGATCATGCAGCCGCCGGTAAAGTTTGTTTTTTCTCACATGACTCCTTCATTTGCATTTCAACGCGCTTATTGGCTCTTGGGAAATTCAGTACAATTCTGATTGGTTGTTGCAAGGTTGACGAGAGGCAAGCTGAACAGTCAGAGAAAACGCATCCCCCGGGTCCTAAGCACTCCTCCCTATCGCTCCCAGGCTACGCGCGCGCAATAACCTTGTATTAAATAAAAAGTTTAATGTCGCGTATACCGAAATATTGCGGTTTAGGTGAGTCTATTGAACCGAACAGGCCAAACCGAACGGTTCAATAAATTATTGAAAACCGTTGCATCCCTAGTTGAGATGAATTCTGATGCTCAGAGTTGGAGCGACCATTCTCACCACTGACTTCTATGCTCACAGCAGGTAAACGAAATGCTAAACTAGCAGGCAAGTCACGTCAAATTAAATCAAGTCAACGTGTCAGTGTATCACTGCATTAGAGCTCACTGGTGTCAATCAACTGATTCAGTCCAAAGGGAGTGGGGAAACTTAGCCGTGGTCTACTCTGCTGGGCGCCTGAAGGCTGTTGTTAACTTAAGAGGATGAGAGTGTAAATTGCCCAGCTAACACTTCCATAGTCTGTCAATTATATGGTGTCTGCAAAAACTCCCTTATCTAGCACCGCTGCTGTTGTGTCGGCCTCTTATTTGCTAGTTAACTGAGACAGTCATCACCGTTTCATTATAGAAGTTGCTGAAGGGGCAGAATGCCAAACAAGGTGGAAGCACAAGATTCACAATACCCTGATGGGTGGCTAGGTACACCATTAAGGCTAGTTCATTCTCAGTGTTAAATACCCTGCGCCCATTTTTTTCTCACGTTTTCTTGCAAGCTTATGGATACAGACAAAAGATAGCATAAATATGGGTTTAGAAATATGAGTAACCTGACTGCCATTCTCTCTAAGAATAAGTACTTTATATTGCCAATATGTTTCATAGTCTGGGGATAAGTACTAGCCCTAAATACTATATTATTCAATACTTATTGGAGGTTATTTTTCATATTCTAAGTCACGACAAGTTCCAAAAAAATATAAAATCAAGAATCAAAAATGAAACAGTCCTATTCTTTGGAAAGCAATCTTTTTTACATCAGTCCCCAAAGATTCAAAGTGTTCCTTGTACACTGCCTTCCAAATGATAAACGATTCAATCGAACAACATACATGTACTGTATGCATGTTTTGCCAGTTTCCTCATTTTATGTCCTGCCACTTGCACCAGTCAAACAACCTCAGTTTTCCAGCTTGAAAATACTTTGGGGAACTTTGATTATCTTAAATCTCTGAATGTCATCTGTAATGTCCATAGAAATGGAAAACACTGCTTGATCTTGGACAGCCATTAGAGATAAGGACAAACAAAGATCTTTTTTGAAACATGGAAAAAAAAAATATCGACACTGGGTCTGTAAGAAAAGGGGACTTAAAACCAAAAGATTCACACTGAGGCTTAGTCATTTATAGAGCCTAATCTACACACCATCAAACACCTTCTCTCTCCCTGAAAAAGCCAGCGTGTCCACCATGACATTGAGCAGCTGAGAACCATTCACAGTGTGTTCATTAGCCTTGGCATGCCATGCTGATTATTTCTTAGCAGCTTGTGCAAAATGGCCAAGTACAAATCTGTGCCGGCTGCCAAAGTCTGCCATCGCTCAGCAGGGTCTATGACTGAAAGTTTGGTGGGGGGAGGGGAGGTAAGGTGTGAGTGTGTGTGTGTGGGAGGGGGGGGGGGGTTACTGCTGGGATGACGAAGCAAAGCGGTTCAGCGGCCAAGTCCATCTGCCTCATGATGAAGATGGAGAGGCACGCTAGAGACAGGCTGCCACGGACTGAGCAGAGACAACACTGGGCCCATCTCCTCCTGTCGGCAGTTAACATCAGATAACATCTTGGAGAGGTGCGTGTGTGTGTGTGCGTGCGTGTGTGTGTGTGTTTCCTACACATCACAGCAAACCCGCCCCCCCCCCCCCCCTTCCCATCTCAGACCTGATAAGCTTGCCAGCGTTTACATCCAAATGAGTGGTGGCGAAGACAAACAAGAGCTCCCACCGCAGCTTCTGTTTTGACTCTCAGTTCATGCTGAGGGAATTGAGAGGAATGTGGGTGGATAACCTGCAGGGGAAAACGTTCCTCCGCATCAGACCCGGCCGTGACGGCCCGCAGCGCGCACTGATCCCAGGCCTGTTCCCGCTGCAAACCCTCCACGCGTGTTAGATCCCGTAGTTACCAAAAACACGAGGAGGGGGGAGGGATGGAGCAGGATTCGTTTTTTTGTGCCGCAATAACGACTCAAGGAGCTGAATCTCTTGTTTGGCAACAAGGTTCGCTGGCAGAAGACTCCACAAGAGCTTCCATTCAAAGCCCTTTCAAATGCTCTCTGGAGGCAGGGGACAGCGTTGGGTCCAGAAAGGGGTTACATTCAGTCAGAGCCCTCTCCCAGAAGAGAGAGCACTTAGTGCTGCACGGCCTGAGAGCCGGAGCCTCACTCGCTCTGCAAAATGGCCGTTGGACGAGCGATATTCAATTTGACGGAGCCGCATGGGATCGAAAACAGCACTTAAATTTGGCCATAATCATTACTGTTAAAGGCCAGTGGGAGAGGATGGGCTCGTTCGGAAGTGGAAAAGTCAAGCATTCACATCAACGCCCAATAAGCTTCAAATCTGCGTCATCTGCTTCAGCATCTCCCAAAGAAATGTATCCATGTTTCGTAACTTTCCCTAATCCCACAGGAGGAAGCCACAAAAAACAGGAGTAGTATAAAAAAAAAACGGGGAAGAAAAATGGGTGTAATTCTCGTCGTGCCCTGCACTCTCCTCTCCTCTCCGGCTCCTCACGGACAGACTAATGTCTCTCCATCACCCATCAATCCATCAAGATAAAGAGACACACACGGCTGCTATTTCCATCTGCCTTTCCCGTCGCTAGCGCCTTGATTTTCAGCGTAGAGCGTTTAGGCCCCCTCGCTGCTCAGGCCTTTGAGACCGTAAACGGTACATTATATTCTCTCCACGGCTTTCAGAGTGAAATGGCACTCTGTTGGGGGGGGGGAATCAAGATCGCTTCAACAAAATGTATGAATACACAAAGGAATAGAAAGACATATAATGCTTTGAGTCGAACTTGCAATACTGCCTGAAAGACCAACAAGCGTAAGACAGTGCATGACATGGCATAAAAGGAGTTGGGAAAAGGAGAAACTGTTCCCATTCCCTTCCTGCAAGTCACGGATTTACACAAAGTAGGGCTGCAACAATTCACTGACAAATCAATTAGTTGTCAAATACTAAAGTGATCACCATCTATTTTGATAATCGGTTTGTGTAATTTGTTTAAGGGGAAAATAAAATAATAAAATCAATGCATGCGTCATAATGTCTACTTTACTCCTCTACAGCTACAGACTAACTTTTTTTATAAAGAAAACTGTGGCCCCTTACTGGACATGAACATGAACAGGAGCATTAGCAGCAGTAGAACATTTAGGGGTGCCCACCTTTAATTGCCTTTTTCATAACGTTGCATTTGACCGTTATCGAGAGAGAGTAAATGGTACAAAAAAAAAGAGTAGCGTGAATGCTCAGATTAACATGCAACACTCTGGACTACATCTACAGAGCTGGAGATGCAGTTTGTGGTGTTTACGTAATGTCTAAGCCGCGTAAACTGACTAAGCCATTCCTGTCGGAAACATTGCTTTCTTGGCCACAACAGCTTCTTCTGAATCAGACGTGTGCTCTGATTTTTCCCTCTCCTTGACCTCAGGAATTCATTGCTGTAGGCTCTGGGTGACGTGACGTGACCCGCACAGTTGACTAATCACTCCTGGACCCTCCCCCCACTCACACACATTGACCTGAGCTGGACCCTGGCTCCGCAGTGCATCTCTTGCTACCCCAACAAGAAATAACAATAGAACAAAAATACTTGGCAATTTGCAGGCCGTTCACACAAGTAGTTGAAAGACATACTTGCACGGACGCAAAAAAACGGTCACAACAGTCCAGACTGAGCATTGTCATCTGTGACAGTAAACGAAATGTCTTTGGTGTGTAAACAGAGCGAGGCATTTCAGGACACGATCTTGGGCTTTTGGAAACATGGATTAAAATTGTTTGACATTTTCTGACAGTTTCTTGATCAAACAACTTCTCAATTAATCAGGAAAATGGAAATACTCGTTAGCTGCGGCCTTCGTCGAAAGCAATGAAGGAGAGTGCGAGTTTGTTTATTCAGATCAGATGTCTAACCGATTGAAAGAAAACGTAACAACTACAATATGTAGCAGCACATCCTCGTCATGGCAGGTCAGGTATTGGCATCTAGTTAGACACCAATAAGTCTTGGTGGCACTAGAACTGCAATGATTGTTACTGTATACAAAAATAAGCCCCCACTCCCCTACCCTTTGGAATAGTGTGTGTGTGTGTGTGCGTGTGTGTGTGTGTGTGTGTGTGTGTGTATTTAAATCAACCATTTTCTCTTCTCCCTTAACTTTCATTAATGTGATGATGCACCATGGGGAGTGCATCCAAAAATCATGCCAGATCGGGTTAATTAAAAATTCATGAGCCACCATAAGCCTTTTTTTGCCTTTTTGTCCCTTGTCTCTGCTGAAGCTCACCAGAGGCTCAATGTCCTCGCTCCACAAACTGTGGCATTGTGGAGGAGAGACACTCTCCCAGTACCCATAATGCATTTCATTTGTCAGAGGAGGCACCCCAGCGCGTGTCCTAATCAATAGGACTGAATGAGAATAAGGTCATCATTATTAACAAGTGTTCTGCACGCGGGCTAAATTATGCAGAGGCAAGGCCACGCCGGCAGTCATTCCTGGAGGCCTAACACCTAGATTAAAACGAGACCTATAAAATATGCCCAGTTTGATTTTGGCTTTACTCCACAGAATCTTGTTCATGGTTTTCCATTTTACCACTAAAGAAGAACTGGGTCGCAAACATTCAGTTATTTGATCACTGTTTCCTTTATAAAGGACACATTTATTCAATGCAGCCCTATTGAGCAAAAATGTACGTACATCGCTGCATTACATGAGTGTTTATCATCTCCTAATTCAGCAGACCTAATTCTCATCACCATCCATTTTCTTTGATCATTAGCAATCAAATAAGCCTATAATTTGGCAAAGACTAATAATGTTGGCGCTTTAGTCATAGCCAAAATAAGATTAAGGTGGCAATGCAATCTTAGCCTAACGTCAATGAATAACTGAACACCGGCTGCCAAATACTGTGACGTTCTATTAAAGCTTCTTTCTTGGTAGGCTCCGCAAGCCATTGATGCAATGTTACCTCTTCTATTCCCTGACCACAAATGCTCTATGACAAAGCTCTTTAGAAGGAAATGCTCTTTTTTTCATCATGTCTTTGTATCTCCTCAGCTTAACTCATGACGCTGTGCTGATTAGGTTGCAAGAAAGCCAAGTCGCAAAAGGACTTTACACTGAAAGACAAAAGTTATCAGCAGATGAGTAACTACCGTGTCCCTCCATCGCCTTTCACCCAAGTCTGAAGAAAATTATATATTTCATGACCAACAGGAATGGATGTGCCTGATTATGGCAATGCTATACTGTTTAGAAGATGAGAGGAGTCCCAACAGCTGTTTTTGTAATGTGCCTGGAGACGGATGTTCAACCCTCAGGGCTTCTAGGTAAAGTAAAGGGCTCTGTCTGCAGCAATTCTGTTCTTTGCTGCAAGCTTTCACTAGATGGTCAAGCCAAGAGGAAACCACAACCCCCTACTACAGCAGAAAACTTGGGAAGTCGCCTCATTCCACCATAAAGGTTAGCTTAAAGTTCAGTTTATGGCCTTAAAAAGGTTCCTGCTGAATCTGTTGGCTGATGTTTAGCAGGAACTATAGCAAAACTTACAAAGTTATGTCTTAAAGATGATTAGAATATGTGAACAGAGGAAAAGCTTGATTTGTCACTGGAAACCAGCTGTGAATGCATGCTGAATACACATCAAGCACACCAAAAGCACCCGCAAAAAGGTCTGGATGAAATCATAAGTACAGATGTAAGGATTCAGTTCAGCTGACCTATTCATTCAAAATAAACCTTGTGACTAACAGCAGATGACACAACTCTATGAGAACGCAAAACAGCATTCTTAGTCACCAAAGGCATTACAGTGATTTCCTATATTCCCCACATAACTCTCCACAGTAATGACCACAACATGTGTTCCCACCAAAAAAGAGACCCACAAAAGACTATTTAGATCTAAAGCACAGTACCAAGCAGGAGCTTTTAACAGCTCCTTTTTGATATCGCTGATGGACCCTTTTGCAAAAAAGCACAAGGCTAATGTGAGATTTATGAGAGTGCCGTGGTATAATGGAGAAGAAGAGAGAAGCTCGAGACTGTCACTGCTTGTTAAGCTGTGTCTTGTATCTAATGCTCGTCATTTGAAAACAAGAAATAAATAAAATAAAAAAAATGAAAAAAGGGGTATAAAAATTAATTAAGAGGCTTTTTCGTCTGGGTCCTTTGAAGTAGTAAATTTATGGCAGTGGGAAAACGGCCTACTAGCTCGTTAGCATAGGGAATCGTGGGAGTCTGCATTCTCAAATGCATTCAACACACACTCAACAAAATGCCCAGCTCTCTTGCCGGAGGGATTAGATGACACTCCAGTTATAAAGGAATTCTGAAAGCCCCAGCCAATTATAAATAGATTCTCTTTTCTCCAAAAAATCTGATCCTCTATTTGATCAGACAACAGAGGTGAATACAAAGAAAAAGCCTATTCAGCCATTTATTTCCTTTTCCTGCTTAGGAAAAAGAAGGTTTATTTTGTCACAACTGTGGAGGCGATGAGCACTATAACAGGCCATTATTCCATGCTAGAGTTCCCGGGTTAGAATATCTCCAGAACTTTCATATACACTGACATACTGGATGATAGCGTCATCATAGGATCATCAAGCCTTCAGTAATAATGAAATGAATCCGAACTAGAGGGGCACTCAGATCACAAACATAATCTCCATGGGAGAGGTGGTATTCTATTGTGAAATTGGCCAATATGAAGGATTTAATAAAGCCCACTGTGTGACACAGCAATTTGACCTCTGACAATGATGCCTATATCCCTTTTGAGGAGCTATCTTGTGCTGTGCGATACTATACCCAGCTGGAGCCCCTGTTGTTTCTCTGGTCTATTACAGGTAACAGCCTTTTAATGGCAGCGTGCATTACCCTTCTGGTAAGAGACACAACGAACGAAGCGAAAAACACAGAGCCGCTGTTGTGTCTAGAACTGTTAAAGAGCAGGCACATCCCCATCATCACTATATAGGCTACTGTGCATCTAGGATAGCCACTTTAGGAGTAGGAGAGAGTGTGTGTGTGTGTGTGTGTGTGTGTGTTGTTCTAGTAGAGAAAATGGAGAGTGAATAATATTTCATCACAGGAAAGGAAGGAACAAGAAACCCCCTGACATAGGCTTTCAGCCTGGCTTTAAAAACATCATAAAAGCATTTAAGCATTTAAGCATTTCAGCAGTGTAAATAAAGCATTAACTGTACATAAAACTTTTGATCTCTGATCTTTGATCGTAACATTGTTTTGCCAGCATGAGATATAGAACAGCTCACACACGAAACGTATCTGACCAAAAAGGCTGACACTTAAGGGAGTAGACCAACAAATCTCTCATATCAGTCACCACACTGAAACATCATTAAAAAGATGTAGTTGTGTGAAGAGCCCATAACAAGGTGATTTGCTGTTGATGTTTCATGAATGCCAGGCATATAAACATCACAATTAAACTAAAATGGTGAAGACGTGGGGAAACTAGAAACAGGAACCACAAGGCCACGTCGCAAATTCTTTAAAGGAAACAAAAGATAAGTCAGTCGTCATCAACACCCACAGGTACTAGAACAATCACCCCCTCCACCTCACCAAATACAACACTGGTAACGAGAATTCATGTAAAGATTACTACTTTTCTCACTACCCATCCACCATATGAACTAGCCCAAGATCAGACACTGCACAGACATTTGAATGAGTCTGTCCTTGCAAAAATCATTTAAAACAATTAGCCTGTCCTGAACTCTACTTATCACAGATCACAGAATACAACCAGCATCCTCCCATTATTTCTATCAAACTACTTACACACCACAGAGCATCTTAATAGGCCCTCTCTGATTCAATTCCATCAGAAGACACAAGGCTCCCCTATTTTCTTTTATACTAAACTTAGTAATGGAAAATGCATACTAGAGAGACATTTTGAGGAATGGTTTAAAAAATTCAAGCATTTCTGAGGTAAATAATCTTTTAAAAATGACAATGTGTGCTGCACTTTTCACTTACCACAGCAACCTTGCAGTGAGCCCGACGTCACTGACATCCGAGGTTGTTTTTCACAGAAGTACTGCACCATTAGAGCTTTGACAAAGGATCGGCATTTCTTTGCTAGTCTAACTGATAGGGCTGTGCCAGTACAAGATGCCAACATTAACCAGTCAGATCATTTAACACCATCTGTTAAATGTTATGTATTGAACAAGCCAATTTATCTTCAATCACCAACAGAAAGTATTCCGAGGTGTTTAGAATTTTTGTGAGATAACACTTGCAACACAGTTCATCGATTAGCAGCTCTGTCAGAGTGGGCCACACTCCAAGAAAGTTTAAAGACAATCACATGAAATGACATCTTCAGATGAACCTCTAATTTAGCCAAATGTCGTGTTGAAGTGGCAAGAAGAACGAGACAAGGGACAAAAATAAAAAGATTATTGGTGCTTTAACTGACATAGCTTAAGCAATTCTGTTAAACTTGCACACATCTACCAGCACCCACCCCAAACTGAAAGTGACTCACTGTAGAAGCCGAGATACAGAGGACTCGCATGCTTACAATAGGGTCGGTGACTGCTGTACGCAGCCCATGCATACTTCTGCACAGAATACAAGTTCAGAACTCTGCGGTCAACATTTTGTTGTCAGCTGAATACATCAATCACAAACATTTATAACAAGCAGTGCACAGGTAGCATGCCAGCAAACACTCTTCAAACTTATCTATTTAAGACATCAATGTTTCTTTGCATTCTGATGAAAGACTCTAACGGTTCCCCCATACAGGGACATATGCAGGGTTTCTCAACCTGTAGTGACTTTGCTCTTCAGACACCGATCAATCCAGCTACTTACAAAAACGTTTCTACAGCAAATAAAATAGTATCCAGATGTAGACTTCATCTATCTAACAAATTAGCGCACAATCATTTTCTCATCAGATGCTAAAGTCTGGTTCAAGAGTCACCTAGTGAGCAAATCCATCCAATGCAACTCCCTGTGGCGGATGCCTAGCTGGAACAGCTTGTGCATGACGCAAATGTCTCTCCCAAATTACCTCCCAATCTGCACCAAAGTTTACCATTTTTCCTTGTGTGTGTTTTGTAAACAGCCAGAGACATTTCAAGGAGTATATATTTTATGGGGCAGACTTTACAGATAGGTTTGTTATGACTCTCTGTAACACTTTACTAGGATAATCCACTGACGGAGATTTAACAGATCATCTGTTAAGATTCACGTTCAGTATGTAAAATTGCTGTTGAACGGTCACTGAACATCAGAAAAAAACACATACAACCCCTAACCTTAACCAGAAAATGTACTCAACAAATTGATAATCTGAGCATATGTAGAATAGACAGTCTGTGGGTAGATCATCCAAGTAAAGTGTGACCCTCTTCGATGCCGAAGAGGCCTAGATATGAGGTTGAAGAGACCGACAGGAGGACTTCCTCATAACCCGACCTACTTCCTGACAGCAGCAACATCACGTGAAGTTGTAACCCTGGGGTAGTCACCACACCAAAGCCTCAGAGGCAATGGTTCCTTGAGGCTGAAACAGCTCTTTAAAACATATTTATGGTCGCACATAAAATCTTCTGCTGGCCAAAGGTCAGTAAAGAACAGGCCCATCAAACGCAATGTGCTGCCCACATGGCTGAACGTTTTCACCCACAGGTTAAAAACACGATCTCTCGCTCTCAGATGAGACCACAGCTTGGAACAACGGGTCACTGTCTAAGGACAGGTCTCCTGCGACCCATGTGTAGCCACAATGGCACCTGCACATCAATTTTATGTCGAGGCCGTGGTCAAAATACAAACAGGGTTTTTTCCTGCATGGAGAATTGCGGGGTGTCCGCCACGGTCAAATCTCATCGTTTCCACCTCCCGACAAATTTCTAGTAGTTGTTTTCACAAAAAACATCATTTTCTCGCATTGATCTGACTGTCATATATGCAATTTTCTTTTCTTTTTCATGTTATCCATAGGAGTGGCTCTCTCTGGCATTTCATTATCCATGCCATGCTTTCTGCATAATATATTTGAGCATGACTAAAACTGAGCCTTCAATTAAGACTTTACCACTGAGGTGATGCAAAGTGCCTGTAATTTAGCAACAAAAGGGGAATAACAGCTCTGAGGTATGGAGGTTTCCAGGCGGATATAATGTAGCCAGAAGCCATAGGCCTAATTAAAAAAAAAAATCCGATATATAGAGGACTTCTACAAATACTCTCTCTCTCACACACACAAACACACACCTCTCATGGAGTTCCATCCCCAGGTTGTAATCTGACTTGCAAATTGATACATTTCCGATGTTCACACACTAGGGGTTTGGCATGTACGGCAAGAGCGGAGCATACTGTGAACCCTGAGGACATTCATATTCACACAAGCCCGGCCATCTCCCACTGCAGAAATGGCTAGGGATGGGAGGTGGGAGGGGGCAGGTGGAGTGATCAGACTGTCAATAACTACATGCCACAGTGAAGATCACATCAACCACAATCAAGTAGCTGGCTCCCCCGTACACCCTCTCTTCTTAGGCACTCAATGAGGGATAACAGCAGCTTGTTGCTCGAATCCAATTGCAGACATGCCACTACACAAACAGAGTCAGGCTAAAAAAAAAACGGTCGTCATGACTTCTTACTTTTTACTTTACATTGAGCAATTCTAACTTCAGAAGTGGGGTGTCAAGGACATCCTTCTCATAACCCCCCCCCCCCCCCACACACACACACACACACACACACACACACACACACGGTGCAGGAACTCATTTTCTTGTGAGCCAGGACAGGGACAAACTCTTTCAACATCTGCTTGGAAGCACATTGCATAACCAACACAGTTTCCAAGCGGAAAAGCCGAGTCACATCAGCAACCACCGGTGCTGACAAGAGCCTTGGTGACTTTTTGGCAAACAAGTACCTTGTCCGGCGAGCCGTTTAGTCCTCCTGACTATGCTCGCGGCTCGCGACATCAAAGCAGGGTGGATAAAAATAGATCATCCCTTCAATGCAGCCCGAAAGACGCCCAAGCTGGTGCGAGCAGCAACAGGAATCGGCTCGGGCCCCATGTGGGGGATCCGGGCAAGCAGCAGAGTGTGGTCCTGCAGCTGACGGCCTGCCACCCAGCTGTTGGACACTCTGGCACGCCGCAGCACCCCTGTCAGCCACTCACGGAGCCTCTCTACAGCTAACAGCTGGTGATGCAGATAGGGAGGAAGGAATCACTGGTGTGGGCAGCGCTGCTTTCCCCTCTCGCTCAGGGAAAGTCACACAAAGGCAAAAAGTACAGAAAAAAAAGAGGAAAGAAAGACAAAGGCTACAGAGAGAGAAAGCTGAACACTATTTTTGGTTGCTGCTAAAAGCCATACTTATAAAAGATAGGGTAACAACATCCATGTTGGTAATGGAACATAATCAAGATTGTGCTGTAATTAATGTAATAAAAGAAATGTAGTCTAGACCTAACATTAATTTCCTTCCGGTCACTGTTTGAGGGGAAAGTTAAAGTAGGCCTACCCAACAGGACATAAACAATAACTGCTTTCACATACCCACTGAACTTCCGACATGTTCTAGGGCTGCCTGTTTGTGTGAGGCTGAGCATTAATGTCAAATTGATTTGCCCAAGAAATCACCCACACCTGGCACGCCAAGCCCCTAGTGCTACTAGTACTACTAAAGATTTTCATTTAAGGGACATTTATAATGCCTTGTGGAACTAATGCATGAATTGCACTTCCTCTTCCTATGGGTTTTTTTGATAGAGCACACCAGCCAGCTGAACAGAGTCGTGGACAACATCGCAGACTGATATTTTACAGTCAGATTTAACAAAGCTGTTTGGTGTTCATTGAGTAACTGCCTGCATACAGTGTGCCGTTGGTCAGCATGACTTAAATCGCCGGCTACAGTCACTTTAGGCTAATCTATATAGTTCCCCAAGGGATGCACAATAAGACTCATGTTTCTCTGAAGAGCTGGACAATGAGACATGTAATATGTCACCATGACTGCCATGTCACGCCGCATATCAGCGGATGATCTGTGGTTTACAATACCAATGCTTTCCAAATGGTAGCCTACACGACAGCGTTACTGCTTCATACCGGTTTCATGCGATGCTCACAATTCACACATTCGCTAATCGCAAACGGTGTACTGTAGGCCTATGCAAAAAGTTGCCTGTCCTCACAAGACAAAATAAATCAACAATGTTTAATTTCGCCTAACAACACAGCCAAGTAAACCGACAGTAGGATGAGAGCCGAAATATTGACACTGACTGTGCCATTCGTGCCGAGACTACAAAGGCTTCTTTCAGCAAAGAGAATAGCCCACTGATCTTGCTTACGAAGTTCAGCCGACTTGAACATTCATCACTTAACCTAGCAATGGTAAGCTTAGCAAGCTATCATACTGGTCTTAAATCTTAATTAAAACTCAGTAACAGTATGAGGTCCCTCCGTTTACTATAAATCGACTGGTGTGCTCTAACGTGGTTCCTTGGAACACTCTGATCAAAACAATTAAATATTACTCTCGTCGTAAGCATCGCCGGCAGGAATAATGTCTGGACTTTGGTGTTCAGTGAACTAAGGCTCACAATTAGCACACGTTAGCTATGTTAGCTAGTTTGGCTAACGCTGGCAGTTTGGAGACCTGTCCTCTTTAAATTCAATCACAGCAAACCAACTGATAGGACTGAGGGGCGCCGTGAGCACTGAGCGATAACATTATCGCTGTCCTCTTTCGTGCAAATAAACGCCTTTTAAAATACACTCTCAGCGGCATGTAACACTTTGCAAAATGCTATAATATTAATGATATCATTAATATTTTCCAACATTCTACCACGAGTCACTTAGGTGAGGGTCCGTGATCAACCCCCTTTGTATTTAGTAAAATGCAAAATATCACGAGCCACAGCGTAGTCTTACAATAAATGCTTGTCGCAAAATCAATAAGTTACCAACAACCAAAGAGGTTCTCTTACCTTTCGGTTCAACGTTGTTCCCGAGTAGAAATAGTATGCTATACCAAGCACCCAAAGGACGGCGAAACATAATAATATCCTTGATTTTCTCCGCATCGCTATGAAAGAAATGTAAAAAATCAGCGGGGCTAAGGCTCGCTTGCTTTGATTAAAGCTCAAGTTGTCCGATCTGTGACCAGCGTTTGCTCCTTGCCGAGCAGCACTCAAAGGCTCCAGCTGCAGCCGTGTAGAAGGAGCAGGAAACAGCCAACATCACCGGGTTAGAGGGGAAAGGGTAACAGATTCTAATCCAATCACGCTCTACAGAGACACCAAAGGAGGAGGAGATATGAGGAGGTGGGCTAGCCCGTCTGACTGTAGGCTACACCGACAGAGGAATCGTTGTTTCGAGACGGTCTGCGATTTATAAACGTGATGAATAAATCTGGTTCGATACAGATAGGGCAGACAAGCATGCTTGTAGGCTAAAGCTGATCTCATGATATTCATTCGTTTTATATAGGCCTAGACAGCGCACTATTTAGGGTGATTTGTGTCATGAGATGAAACGGATGAAATTTGAAACAATGAAAACAGAAATGCTGTCTGAGAATGGAATGGAATTCTCAAGCAAAAGGCATTGTTGTAGGCTAATGAACACTGTTTGATTAGGACTGCACAGTGTATGAATCTTCTGGGCTGGGCTGCAGTAGCCTACTGCAGTCTTCTGGAGTAGCCTAAGCTATAATGCAGTGCAAAAATATATTCATGTCCAAAATATTGTATTTCCTGCATGGACTGTAATGAATTCCTGCTAAACAGTTTTGATAGGCCTACTCGGAATAATGCCGTTTTTACAGTGAAGAATGTAGGGGTATGATTATCCTGAATATCTCCTTCTCTCTATGAGCCATGTTTTGCTCCTGTCACCAGGGTCTCAAGTTCAAGCTGGGCTCTATTACACAACCAGACATAATGCTATATAAAAGTGAATTGTAATTTCCTCCATTTCAATCTATAAAGTGGCGATTTGGTTTTGGTATAGCCTACTTATATTTGAATAAGTTTACTAAGTTTACTGTATTATTATAGCCTACAGGAAACTTGAAAATTGCTTGTTGATTATGAGGATTGGTATAGGCTACTCTCAGCATCCAAGTAATAGGCTATGAAACTAAATTAGAAACTACATTGCATAAGCCTCTCAGACGTCAGCATCTAGGCCAGGTCTGTGTGGTCTTTCATTTTACCTAAGCCAGAAAGCCACACACACATAGACGTGTTATGGGTACGGCTTACACAGAGAAACTTTTAAGTCTACAAATGTTTCAAGGTAATTTCCATGATCTAACATGATTAAACCTACCATTAACATTTTTTCCTTGAAACAGTGTTGTAAGAATCTAAATAGTTAGAATAAATACACTGTCATGTATACGTAATGCCATGTTGTGGTAGTCACTTATAAAACACAGGTTGAGTGTTGAGTATAGTGATCATGGCTTCAGTGATGTGCGTGCTGTGGACAGTTTGTCTCTCTCAAGTTCCTGCTTGGCTCCAGCACAGCTGAGAGCTGCCTGCAACTCATTATCCGCTGCAGAATCAAGAGACTACATCTGGCGACAGCATCAGCCTCCCCACACTCTTCACAAGCCCTCCAAAGTGGGGCTAGTCTCTGAGTCGCAATTAAAAATACAGCAGAACAGGTTTTGATCACAAGATGGCCACGGCCTCGGCATTGCTCAGAGGAACCAGCCAAGGAATCAAGTCTCTGTAGGTGTGATTAGTGCTAATGTAGGAGCCAGGAGGGTAGGTGAGGGGAAGAATGAATTCAGGTACTCGCCTAATTAATGTAGCTGTGGTGGTGAGAACACGGCACAGACTTCTGTGGGACAAGGTTGCTTTTTAAGAGGGCAAAATCCTTTGGAAAAGGACCTTTTTGACAACGAATGAACATAGAGCATGAGCACAGTATTATAGGGTAAAGTGAAAATTGTGATTTTAAGAAGATCCTATCAATACGTCGCATAGATCAAAGCAACAGCAGCAGGTTTCAGACATATTTCAAAATGTGCAGTATAGCCTACTCTGTGTGATGTCTCTAAATAAGTAAATATTGATTCTATTATACAGGAAACTACTTCAAACTTGCTTGTAGGTTATGAAAGTTACATGAAACTTCTGTCAGTGTCGTCCTTCAGCATAAAGGCCTGAGAGGAATCAGACTCAGGGGGGGAGGGGGGGCTTTAACTACTTCCACAGTCTCATCAACAATTTATTATTGCAAAAGTCAAGTTTGTCTCCAGCTATAGGCATCATTAGGCTTCGTGCCATTTAAATCTCACTTTGTACGCGCTCCCAAAATGGTTTCACATAGCTGATGGCTCTATCAAGTCAGGCATTACAAAGCAATCATTTTGGCTCTCATCGCTGCACCTTTTAGTATGTCAGGCTGAAAGTGCATTACGACCACACACAGTTCAGAAATAACTGCGGAGCAATAACTGCCACAACAAAGTTCCCATCAGCCTTTTATACCCTGTATCATAATTTATAATATAATAATTTACACAGTATCATATAACAGAATGGGGTGGATTGTGTGTAAGGACATTTGAAAAGATTGACTGATTTTTACACATCAGTGAAACTCTTTTTATGAACTAGACCTCAAACAAGTCTTTGATTAAAGCCTTTGAAGGCACCTCTTTTATTAAAGTTACATGAGGAAATGTATACCAGCACGACTGGACTTTCCACTCCAGCGATCTTGCAATCAAATCTGGGCTGAAACATGGTACCTCGCATTCTGACGACTTTAAGACAAGTCATACTCTCACGGTCGATGTTGTCGCTTTCCTTTGTGCGGGTTTCAGTTCAGGAGAAAACTATTATTTCTGTGAGCAGCACATAGTGATGTGTGTTTGAGAAGTGGTTCCTTGAATGATTTCTCACAAAAGTGAACAGAACCAAGAGCAGTCATCTGTGGCCCCTCCTCAGTACAAAATGGGTGGCTATGGCGCTCAAATTGCTGTAGGGGAATCGGGTGGACGTCATTTCCTTAGTTCTACATCTATACGGTGCACTATACGGTGCCAAGGCATGTCCACAGTCGATCTACACACACACACACACCCCTCGTATCCCGCCTGTCTGCGGTGTTATGACTACACACCCCCAAGCCGCTCACCGTGTCACTCAGCTCACTGACTCGAGGAGCCTATGGCTGAGCTCAGAGCTGGCCCAGTTTGTGCAGCTGCAGGAAATATGGGAGAGGGCTCAACAGCCAGACTGAGGCAAGAGAAAGCACTCACACACACACACACACACACACTAAACCCACATTTCTACCTCTATCGCTCCTGCTTGCTCTCTCAATCTCTCTCTCTCAAACACACAGATACACACACAACCCCCATCTCTCACATACTCCCTCTCTCTCACACACACACAAACACACACACACACACACACACACACACACACACACACACACACACACACACACACACACACACACACACACACACACACACACACACACACACACACACAATCCTCATCCATATCACTCTCTTGTAGCATGCCTTGAGTAGATTGCATAACCCCTACCTCCTCCCTCCCCCTTGTTTCATTTATACTGCTCTGGGTACAGCATGTCTGTTTGCCTTCACTGGTCAAGGGGAGCAGGAGTGGAAGGAAGGCACCAGTGTGTGCCACTAAAGTACAGCTCCCCAAGTGCACCCCCGGGCCCCATCTCACAGTTGCCCCGGGAGGCAGATTAGGAGTGATTGTTTTAAGTGTTCCCTGACATCTCATTAGCAAGCCTGGAGTCTGGAGAATACGCTTATCTACACCGCTCTCTCCCTACGTCTACGTCTACACACACACACACACACACTATAAACCAGGTCAGGTCTCAAACACACCTTGAGGATCTCATACGTTCCTGGACACCCAGAGGCAGCGATGATTTAAATCTCACTGTGAGATCTTTACCCCCCTGCAGGCCTGGGGAGTCTTGGGTGGGTGGGGGTAGATTGGTTGTCTTTGGTTCGGAGCCAGTAGAAATGAGAGGTGAAGGCTCATTACTTCCCAAAGCTGCCTCTCACTCCATAATCACGATCATAATCATCATCATCAGAGTCAGTCTCACTCCCTAATCATAGAGATGCAGGCTATCCTGCAATTTCCATACATACACATTTATCTTCTCCTAGTGGAGGTGGTGTGAGTGGAAGATCCTTCGGTACAACGTGGCACTAGCATCCCTAGTAACTTGCTCAAGCGGTTGTTTTCATGAGACACATTGTGGCTGGTCTCACAGGAAGACCTTGTTGCACATTCATAGTCTATAAACAACTGGGGCATCTGTGTAAATGAGTGGTAAACACTTTGGTGCATGATGGGGTGCCAGATGGGGTTTTTTTGTGGTGATAAAAATTGCGACAAAGGACTATGAGCATAATTTTCCGAATGTGTAAAAAAATGCTACAATTTGAAGTTCGGAAAGTGCAAATGAAAGCACCAAATGAAATAAGCTTTCTTGTATCCATGACAAATCCAAATCAGATGTTTCACACTGAGAAATTGAAAGCATTCTGGGAAAGCTATTCCACCAATTCACAATTTTGATTGGGAGCTACAACTTGGAGGACACCCAAATCAAATCTACAACACTATTCAAAATAAACTGTTTCTATGATGGTAATGATCAGGGGAAAAAAAAAACATTATCCCTGATGACAGATTATTGCTTAGAAAAGGGCAGACCAAAAGAATTCTTCAGTTATGAAAATACCTACACCACTTATCAGTGTCAGGAGAGAAGAAGCACTAGGCACCGAAGGCTAGATCACACACCAAACATAATGAGGCCATCTTTCTCAAACATGGCTAATGGCAAATCACGCCTTAATGAGCTGTGCAGAGGAGCCTTGTCTGAAGACTGCATGTCATTGTCCAAGTTTGGTAAGTGTGGTGTCTCACTGCCCTGCGAAGGCTTGGGAGGATCTCCCCTTTGTTCTCAATCATTTGGAAACAATCTCCAGATGCAATCACACTCTCGGGCCATCTCGGAGAGGAAAAAAAGAACGAGCAACCACAGTCTGAATGAAAACAGCATGTGCGCAGTTCTCATGTGCGGAGATTTATTGGAGACAAGACATATTTTATGTCTCTCTGAACCAATACAATATTGTAATAAAAAAAGCAAAGCTATTTACACTTTTGTAAAATTGTACATGATTTCCATAACATAGTTCTATGTTGCCCCAATGTGATGCCTTCTTCTCAGGCGGTGTACTTGTCCTCTCCCTGTCTCTGGGCCTTGTGGTAATGCTGGTAGCTGCCGTAGAGCTCGTTGAAGACCTCGCGCAGCCCCGGCGGCAGGGTGGTGTTGAGGAACTTGACGTCGCGCTCGGCGCACAGGTCCATGATGCTGTAGATGCCCTCGGTTAGGTGGGCCTTGATCTCTGGCCGGAGGGTCACCTTCAGGAAGAGGTAAAGAGCAAGTAGGTGGTTAATTGCTTAACGCTACATGTTAAACAAACGTGAGCTGCATTACCTCACAAACATACAACAGACACACACACAAATCTACACACACACACACACACACACACACACACACACACACACACAAGCCTTTCCCTGAGGGGGGGAGAGTGTGCATTTCTTCTTTTCCATTTCCTAGATGACTGCCTGCATGAAGATCTGGTTTCAATTTGGCTGGGATTTTAGTTTATAGCCTTCCTGCACCGAAAATGCTAGTGGTCCAACAGTTCCTTAAAACACCGGGACAGGAGTCTTTTCGCCTGAAGAGCACTCCACATTGCGAAAAACCAACTTACAAATACTGTGTCTTTATGCTACTGACAATCCTATTCACATTCCCCTACCCACCTCATCATTACTATTCCCTCACCTGTGCAAGCCAAAAGTGAGCTTTAAGCCAGAGTGGAACGTTATGTTCTGCCAGGTGGAAACTGGGTAACTCGCTGGCAAGAGTTTCCAGACGCCAGCCAAATAAGCAGCTAAAGGTGCGCCTCGCACACCGACGGCACCTGTGGGCCGACCGGTCGGGCTGTAGAGAGTCTCTTTGTCTTCGAGACTCCGGCGTGTCTCCGGGCATAGGGTACGGGGTGGCTGTGCTGTGCACTGTGGCATTTGAAATGGGGAGAGTGGTTTGGGATGGGGACGGAGGGCCGCGTGGGGGGAGAGAGGAGGGCGGCAGGGTTGCGTTTCATGGGTGCAGTGTGAGGCCTCGGAGGAAACAGAGACCAGCCGTGTAGAGAGTCATCGAGCCAGGCGGGCAGAGGGGAGGGAAAGTGTGTGTGTGTGGGAGTGTGTGTGTGTGTGTGTGTGTGTGTGTTCTAGTGTGCGTTTGCATGTGTGTGTGTGTGTGTGTGTGTGTGTGTTCTAGTGTGCATTTGCATGTGTGTATGTATATGTGTGTGCGTATTTGTGTGTGTGTGTGTGTGTGTGTGTGTGTGTGTGTGTGTGTGTGTGTGACGGAGAGAGAAAAGGTGTGACTGTGGAAGAGCGGGAGTGTGAGAGAGTGAAGGAGAGTGGCTGAGAAAGAGAGGAGGGAGAGAAAGAGGGAAGGGGGAAAGTCCCTATGAAAGTACTTAACATGTCAGTACATTTCTGAAACACCACAAAGGCCATAAAATGAAATGTTTAACTGCTGCTACACATTAAGATGATGACCCTTTCTTTGAGTGGGACGGCCTGTTTGGAGAAATATGGTTAGACTGCTCTTCAACAAAACGCCATTTCATGAATTCAAAAAGGAAATGTACAGTACATTCCTCATAGGCAATATAAAGGGATTACTGTTACATAAAGGGCATTTTTTTTAAGATGTAGCGAGACGGTTGAGGAATCTTGCCGTAAAAAAAAAAAAGTGTGGCAGCCGAGCTCCCTCCCTCTCTCCCTCTCTCTCTCATGTCGTGTTTCAGGAACAGAATCCAAATATTTCAGACCGTCGACGAATCCCGAGCGGGATCTGCGGCCGGTCGTCACAGATCTTACCTTCTGCAGATCGCTGACGTACTGTGCCACCATGAAGGAGGAGAGGACGGTGAAGCCTTCGGCGGTGGCGGCCACGTGCGAGTACATCCTCTCCACCAGCCGAGCGCACTTCAGCAGCTCCCCGCCGTCCGTCTCTGTGGCACAAGAGGGACAAAACTTGAACTCCGCAGCTCATGGGGGGGGGGGCACTTTAAAGCACTTTAAATTGGGGTGCACTTTAAATCGTCTTGTTAAAAATAAGACCATGGTGAAGGTGAAGAAAAAAAAAAAAGACGACATACGGTGCCTAGAACAGCCCGAGAGAGCTGTTAACCGCTAATGAGATGTGCCACAGAACAAGTTTGCCTTTGTGAGTCGTTTCATTTTTCCCCCCATCATATGGGCACATACAGTACATGCATAATGCATGTGTGTGAGGGCAGATAGCGCATTTACCCCTCACAAACATCAATGTAGATAAGACGACAACACGACACTTGCTTTCGCTTGAAAACAAGATTCAGAGGCACTGCATCAACAATGGTCCCTTAATGATCTCCGTGAAGCCTCGAAAAAATCATGCCTGTAATAAACAGCACATTAAAAAACAAATGCTCCCTTGTGGAATGCACCGTGACAACTCCTAGTGTGGAAGTTGGGCTTTGATGTCTACTGTACAGACCTGGGTTTTTTTCAGTGATAACGCGTGGAAGGAAAAAGTCTCTCTGAAGCAAGTCACTTTCATCTTAAAAAAAAAAAGGACGAAAAAAAAGAGAGAGAAAAGAAGCCAAATCATCAGGGATGGATCAGGGACATTAAAAAGGTGTCCAGTTCCCGGGCTGGTGAAGTCACGCTGTGAAGTGGGACTCTAAAGGCTTTTCAAGACCAAAATCTGACGTCCTTGCGAGTCCCTCTACAGAGTTTGAGTCAACCCACAAAACCATAGGGAGAGGTGTCTGTGTGTCTGTGTGTCTGTATGTGTGCTTGTTCCTTCCAGAAAGTTGAGACTTCCCCCCCCAAAAAAAGAAATTCATAAAGGGAGCTTTGAACATTCCAGGTAAACAGGCCCCAAGTAAAAGAGCCTGTTTCAGTGTGTGTGTGTGTGTGTGTGTGTGTGTGTGTGTGTGTGTGTGTGTGTGTGTGCGCGTGTGTGTCACCCGCGTCAAAACTCCAGCCCTCAGAACCAGGGAGGGAGTTTAAAAAGCTGATAATGAGACTTGGAAAAGAAATATCCATGACTGCAGTCCGACCTGTAGCAACCAATTTCAGCCCAAATGCACCCTTTTCTTTGGTAATCTGTTTGACAAGCCCTGGTGCTGCGCCACAGTCCAACTGTGTTCTAATAAGCGTACATGCACAATACGGCTTAATTAGCTGCTGGGAACACTCACAGGCTGTCCGGGAGAGGACTCATGGCAGGTCTGGAGTCAGTCTCCGGAACGAAACACTTGGGAGCCGTGCACTCGTCAGGTGGGCAGACTTATCAAATCAGGGGGCGACGACATGACAACTTCACACAAGAGCACCAGACACAACGCTGCTAAACGTGTTAAGACAGCAGCTTGATTTAACACACAAGGCCAAACTAGGAGAGGCAACAAACTTTGGGAGGAAGAGATTACATTCGGAGTAAACACATAACCTTGCAGAGCAGCAGTTAACTGACAAGTAAGAAAAATAGAGCAAAAAAAGTTGCTGGACTGGACATAGGCACAGCAACACACTGAAATATGATCTAAACTAAACTTGATGGATGTACTTCTGAGTGGGCCAAAGAAATGTTTCAGTTTTGACAGAGCTAAAGGCCCTTGAAGTGGATGACGATTAGAAACATATGTCATAACAGAATTCATTAGGGTAACAGAATTCAGTTTCATAACTGGTTCTGATGAGCCATGCCCATAAATGCTTCTTTTCTCCGGCGCATATAGTATATCTTCCACTGTGGAAATACTAACTATATCTGCCATAATGTATGTTCCTCTTCCACCGGCCAGCAGTGAGTCAGGCACGAGAGCATTTAGACATTCAATGATGTAGGCGAGGCCGGGGAAGCTTACCTCTGTCCACCTCTCCTCTCTGCTTCCCCTCGGCCATTATGGAGGCCACGAGTCGGTAGAAACAGTTCAAGAAGGCTGGAGCTGCGGTCAGCATCACCTGGACGTGGAGAGGACAGAAATATCAACACGTGGAGTTAGTGACACCTGCTGCATGGGGAAACAAAACAAATGTGTTGATTGTTGTGCTCCTTTAATGTGACTTTAATAAGACTTCTCAGGAGGAATACAAACGTTTCTGAGGCAGATGAGGAATAAAAAACATATTTGAGCAGATCCTCAACTGTGAAATATTTGTAGAGATTTTTTTTTATGGTATCCTCATGTTCATTTGGATGACAGCAATTTGAAAGCGATAAAACACACCCGCTTTTCTAGCTATCTTCCAACCCATAGTGTTTTTGATGGTCTTATCCAGTTACTTCACCAGCTTTTGATTTTGATACAGTACGTCTCTCTAACACTTACAAGTGACTTTGTGCCTCTTTTTTTTGCCTAAAAATACATTTAATATTTCCTTTTAAGTCGCTTCTGTGCGAGAAGCTTGTGAGCGACTCACATAAATCAGTCAAAAACGTTCAGAAGTTGAAAGCTTCGGATCTGAGCCCCGGCACCTTTTTTTCGGCACCAACATTGTCAAAGGTGTCCCCAGAAGCCACTCTGCGGCGGTGCCATGCTGTGCCACGCTGTACCGCTCTTCAGCTCTGATCGCAGCGCCAGCGAGCGCCGCATGGTTCTCCTGAGAACCGTCGGGCCAACTTGCCCACACTTCCCCCTTTCTCGATGTGCCTCTGAGTCATCGGGCAGCAGCGAGCGTGGTAATGGTTTCCATGCGCTCGGCAGGGGCCTTGCCAACATTGTACCCTCTCTCTCGCTCTCTCTCTCCCTCCCTCTTTTTTCGCTCTTTCTCTCCCTTTCTTTCCCACATCTGCCTCCACTTTACTTGTCCCTCCGCCATACTATGAGAACGCCGCCCAGACACAATGATTTGCTGGAGGTGTGACTGTGGGCTTCATGAACGTGAACACCCTGTAGCCGTCACTGGAGAGGTGCATTTCAACACAATATGTCCGTTACCAACGACATCTTGTACTCAGTACTGACGAGAAATTGAGTCTACACTACATTACATTCAGGTACACTATACCTGTATAAAACTTCACAATAAAGTCTGTATACTAGACAATGGGACCCAAACTCTTGTCCAGATTAATAAACTGTAGCGAACATGGACACAAGACTATGGTTATGGTTATGGTTATGGCATTTTTGCCCAAAGCAACATACTGTACAAATAACAACAATACAATAGCTGAATACAACAAGTGTGCGATACTACATTAAGAAGAATAGCAATAATAAACCAATGCAATAATAAACCAATGTCAATTCAATCAATAGCCCAATGAAAATAACAAAATACAATAATATACAAACCATAACGCATCAGAAACGCTTAATACACTAAGAGCATGTTGAACAGATATGCCTTTAGACCCATCTTGAAAGACCCACAACTATCACAGGAACGGAAAGCATTGGGCAACTCATTCCACCAACAAGGGAGATTCCACTAACCACTGAGGACAAGAGTCTTGAATTTGGCCTAATGTTTGTGGCGAATAAAACTAAAATAAATTTAGAAAATAATAGTTTCTTGTCTGTTCAGGTAATACGAAACCTATCTTTACTCTACCTTGGAGACATGGAGTGAGAAATAGCAGGGGAATGGGCTTGAGGTGCTAACTGGCTACAGCCGGCAGAAAGCATGCGGTCCAAACTCTCCGTGGAGCTGACTGGCAGCACAGCCAGACAGCTGGATGGGTGAAGACACATCATTAACTGGAGTGGGGAAGATTGTGACACACTGCCAAGCAGTACGGACAACTTTTCATTATCCCCCGGGAGTCCACCAGGATGACTGTGGATCTTGAAGTGAATGATTGGCGAAAGCCAACACTGATCTGTGCAGTACCACTGTCAAGGTAAGGGGAAAGGAATGAGATGACTTTGAAAGATTTGGAGGGGGGGCGGGGAGGTGAGTGGTTGCATAACCAGACCACGTATCCTCTGGGCATTTCCATAATGAGCCAACAGATTCCTTCTCCGGAGAGGGCAGTCCGTGAGTCCAAGGCAGTTGAGACAAAATATTTGCACCAAATCACTTTCTGATGGATTTGCTGGGTGACTGATTTGACAGGCTGAGCCAAACCCACATGCACAGCGGGCAGGGAGCGAAAAAGACAAAAGCGCTCTGATCTCCTCCGCAGGAAGCACCCCAAGCACGCCAGACATGTAGGCACATCTGGAGGGGCTTCCATCTCCCGCCTCAACATCTATATATTTTATAACGCTATAAAAATAAAATAATGTCTCTTGACATGAGAAGCAAGGAGAGGAAAAATAAAAACAAAAACCATGCTGGAGGGAGGGACTAATAAATCTCATTTAAAGATGTTTTTCAAGAGCCAGATCCTGTTTTTGTGGAGAGGATGTGCTGACAGAACACCACCACAATGTCAAACACAAACAGTGATTCACTCATTCTAGCCTGCAAAAGCGTGATTAAAGGGAAGAATGCGTAAATCACACAAAAGGAGAGAAAAATATTAAGATGGGAGGCAAAGACTGGAGAGAAAATGAGTCATTTGTTTTGCTGACCCGGAAAGCCAGCCACACTGAATTTCTTTAAAAGGTGCAATATGAGGCGCTTTATGTATTTTTTACCTTTAAAAAAAAAAAAAAAAAAAAAAAAAAGAAAAACAGTGTCCGCTCAACCACGATGTCAGCTCAACTCTAAAAGAACGCTACAATGATGCGATTTAACAAGACATCTTGTTTGTTTAAGGACTTCATGCAGTCATTTGCATTTTAGGTGCAGGTGTAAGTCATTATTGTAAGTCTAAACAGTTTTGACAGGAAAACTACATGCTGCACTGTTAACAAAAAACAAAAAACAAAAAACAAATCTGGCATGGCACAGCTTGCCAACAAAAACTCAAAAGTCCCACCTCAATTAATGAGTTCACAATACATAAAGTTTGACTAAATCAAAACACCCCTATTCATCAAACACTTATTACTTATTTGGCAATAAGTGGCAACTATGGTTTATAACTTTTTAAAGACTTAAAGTGTTGGCATGCACAGTATTCTACCATCCTTCAATTGGTGAAAATCCCTTTGGACAAAAGTGTCAGTCAAGAATTCGAATATAAACATAACAAACACTAAAAATAAAGATATCCAAGCAATACCATGTTCTGTACTTATTTCCCAACGCTAACAAACTGAAGTGGCTGTAACAGCCACTGATGGGTTCTGCCATGGTTCTGGACCCCAGGATACAGGGTACAGAGGAATCATGTCAGGTGATGAGACTGACCCACGGCTATTTACATTACAAGGATATGAAGCTCCATAATCCTATCTTTCCAGCTTGACCGTCTGTATTTGTGTTTGAAAATGACCCATATTGGTCATAATTGTGAACAGATCTTTGCCCCGAAATGACTTTCATGCACAGACAGACACACATGCTTGATTTACATTTCCGTGGTGGTCACGCGCGGGGCCAGAAATACAACAATACCCAATTGCTCAAGTTGCATACATCACATGACTGATGACCACAGTAATCCACAACCCCACCAGACTCATCCATCACTGAAACTTGTCTATGGGACCAAACTGAAATGAAAGTAGACTAGCCAAAATTAACTGCTTAAGATAACTGCTTGAAGCCAGCTCCCTGGCTAAGACTTGGAAACAAAATGTCATTTTCAAATGCTATTTGTGTGCACAAAGAGGTGAGACAAAGGTCTGTCTTTCAGGCTCCCCCAAGTCTACAAGATGAGCCACCGATAATAAGCCAGTACTGTACTCACCTGTGAATGGCACTGAAGGATGGCAAACAGCACCTCGTGGATGGCCTCGAAGGCTGCGTGGTAGTCTGGGGCGGACAGGTGATCCAGAGGGACAAACTGTGCGGCCCCCAGAGCGAGGGTGACATGGTGTGGGTTGGACAGCATTCCTTCGCCCTGACGGAGTAAAACTGACAAAGCCTCCAGTGCCGGGACGGTGACGGTAGAGATCAGCGATGTCTCCTTCCCAGATTCCTTCACCACGAACTGAGGACAACAACATCACACCGTGTCACGTCGTGTACATCACCGTGAAATCATCCAAAGTACTATTCAGAGTTCAAAAAGAATAGCTCAACTACACAGAGGACACAATCTCACAGAAGCTAGAAAAGAGGGCTTTAACATCAGTGGGGTACAGTTTCAAAACGAGGTGTTAAGACAGATTAAGAACGAACAGATGGAGTGAGAGAGAGAGAGAGAGAGAGACCCAGAGGAGAAATGGCCAAATGATCACACACATGCCCCTTCAATAAAAACAGCTGACGCGCTGTCACAGAGGCCGACGCAAGTGGCCTTGAGAATCAGCGCTTTATTTAATGCTCCGACAGCATCGGTCAAAAAAGCGCAACAGCTGGACGCTGGAATAGCTCTGGCTCTGATCCAGAGCAGATCCACATCTGCAGCAGAAACCAGCTCATTTCTAATTAGTGTCAGTGCTCTGTGGAGTATAGAGAGCCTCACATTAGCATTACAGTAGACAGTCAAGGCTCTCGTTATCTCCTTATAGCCCTGCATAGTGTTCCCTCAGATGTGCTTAACCTCCCAGATTCCCATTCTATTTCATATGGATGGGCCCAAAGAGTTTCTAGCAGCTATACTAACCACTGATCTATAAAGAATACCTGGATAGTGCATCTACGTCAAAATGAGATAGTCTATCCAGGTATTCTTTATAGATCAGTGATACGATTACGAACATGAAACATACAGCAGCCATCGTGTGAGCCCTGATGGATTCAAACTCTGTGAAAGTCAGGCCTGCGTACACCTGCATGCATAATGCTTGTGCGCGTCTGCTGTCTGCCAAAAAACTGAGCGCAGGGGACGGATGGCGTTTCTTCTGGTTTTGTTTTACCGCCGAGCTGCACGGAGAATGAACAGAGACGCGGCACTTAATGGAAACGGACGGGCGGCACTTGGGTTGGACAGCCTGTCCCTGTCCTCTCCGAACACCGCGGTGTGACGTTACGTGACAGGACGGGAATGAGCTTGAGGGGGGGGGGGGGGGGTGATGGGGGGAACTGTGGACGGGGCGGTTCGCCGAAGATGAGCGTTTCCACCCGAGCGCATTATTCGGACGCCTCGGCGGCGTCAAGGACGCGACGGAACGGAGAGGAGAGGAGAGGAGGCGTGACGTGCTTTCCAATGAGACACATCTCACTCACTTGAAAGAGGAAAGGAGGGGAAAAAAAGAGCTGCATTTCATTACTGTTCCGTGCTTGGTTCAGCCCCTAGGGTTTCCTGGGATAAACTAAAAACACATTGTGCTACAGTTTCATCTCCTACCTAAAAATCAAATGCCCCGCAACAGGCCTGTCCAAGCGCCTGGGCTTATCTGTCCTGGAACAGCACCCATGATGTATATTCTTTTACACGCAATCCAAAACAGTTCCTACATCGCCATTTAATAAAAAAAACGCTCGTCTATTCACACGGGCATTTATCCAGGGGCAATAAAAGCAGCGAGCTGAGACCCAAGTTACATCTCATAAAAAAAACACCCAACTGAAATGGCGTACGTGTTATTTTGCTGATGCTTTTTTAAAAATAGCGGAAAAAATACTCACAACCAGGGCCGATATGATCTGAGGGGCGATGAGCCAGAATGCCTTGGAGCAGGACTCTGGGAGCTGGCAGCTGGCAAGGAGTCTGGTGACGGTCACCGCCGAGAAAACCTCCTGTGACACACAACAGTTCATCTCATTGGGGGGGGGGGGGGGGGCAGAGGAGGGCTGTCTCTGTCTGGAGCTGTGAGGGACGCATAATATTTTGACTGCTCCACAGTCACTGGAGTGACACGACATGACAGGGAGAAAATTGGGTGATTCAACACCTCGGTGTCAGAATATAATGTCAGACCCTTCAAAGGGTCTTGCCCTTTCGCAACTCTGCATCTCGCAGAATAAATTACACAAAATAACACCTTCGCAGAAAACATCTTTTCTAATAGTGCCTTATTCTATCAAGAAATATTTTCATACAATTTCATTCAATCATTTAAATCCAATTAATGCCAGACGGAGCCTTGACATTTTATCTGTCAACACAGCTGTCACATTAGATCAGATTTCCACATTTTCCGAGACCAGTAATGGGACCAACAACGGTAGAGTCTTGAGAGGTCCTGCCAGAGTTGCACTGACCCTGTGGTTGACCTCCGTGACCTTTGACAGGTCCAGGCCCTCCCTCAGCAGCAGCAGGAGGGAGTGGAACTGCTCCAGGGAACTGGTGGCCACCAGCTGACCGATGAGCTCCCTCACTGGACTCTGCAGCTGCTCCAGCTCGGCCCGAGACAACCAGGAAGCTGCGCAGGGGGAAACGACAACAACAGAGAAGAGAAAAAGAGAAAGAAAATAAACAAATTAGATAATACAACTAAACCAAATACATTCACGCACAAATATATGTGGCTGTATTACACGTGCAGCTTAAGTGGTGAGTGTTAATCCAACTGAACAACAGGACACAGTCAGTAGACTAGAGGTGCCTCTCATTCGGCTTTTATACGTCCTCCCTCGCTCCTCGAGCCTCGATCCTCACTGATGTATTTAAAGAATGATGGGGCGGCAACAATGGGAGTCTATCCCTTTTTCTATCCTTTCTTTATGTAGATCAATGAGGATCGAGGCCCGAGGAGCGAGGGAGGACGTATAAACGCTGAATGAGAGGCACCCATAGTGGAAGGACCACATAACTGTGTGAACTTGTTTGCCCTCATATCATATTTCAGCCATAGAATTGCCTCATGCGTCTCCAGTCTTGGCAGAAGACTATATCTATGGCTTGGAAACAATAACTGTTTACAAACATTTCGAAGTTGAGGAATAATTGATGGCAAAAGAAGACAATTATAGCTCCTGAAAAATAGATGATCTACTCTTGAAGGCTTGGAGTGAAATTCAACCCCTGACAAGAAGCTGACCAGTGTGCCCAATCAGTGTCAGATGAGAGACGGGACTACATTACTAATTAGGGTGGGATTAATCTTTAACACAATGAGCTGGGTTGAGGAGAACGCCACTGTCAGTCAGTCTGTGTGAGTTTTCATGCCACTGCCTAAGGCTCCCTTTTTTTGAAGAGTAGACATTTCATTTGCCTCTCTGACATGATGTTTGATATCAAACATAACAAAATATGTGAATAAAGCTTATAATCATCCGTTTCATATTGAATTTTTAATCTTCCGTTCCGTTAGTAGAATTGTATAACAAAGTAACTCTGAATTGCGGGCTGAATTCATAAAAGGAAATGTGAGTATAATGTGAAGACATGTATGTGTAAGTGTAATTTGATTTAGCATGTTTGTTGTATGGTACAGGGCCATCCACACAGGAGAATGTTTTGACCTGCACACAATGTATTGAGGTAATTATTTTCATTTGTAAATGTAGGCTTGTACCTGACAATAATTTGTGAACGTTGTGCAAAATGTCCACAAAGACGTCTCCGATCCCGGGCTCCTTGGCCTTCTGCAAGGCGCTGTAGTATGCTGACAGGAAGTGCAGAGATGACAACAGGAAGTCCATGGGGCGTGGGGCGGGGCACAGCTCTTTGAGGATCTGCAGGCCGCAGCTCCGGTACAGTGCCATGTGGCTGAGTGTTGGGGGCTGCTCTGTCTCCATCGTCTCAATCGTCTCCACCGTCACCGTCACCGTCCCCTTCCCCTTCTTTTCTTTCTTTTCCTTCTCCTCCTCCTCCTCCTCCTCCTCCTCCTCCTCCACTGCCTGGTGCTCGAGACAGGCCAGCTCGCTGCGCACCATCCCCGCCACCATGTCCACCGAGAAGGCCCGTCCGGCCGCCCCTCCCACCGCCACCGTCAGGCTGGCCTGGACAGCGGGCCCTGTGACCGTGAGAACCTTCCCCAGCAGCTGGACGAGCGTCTGGTCCAGCTGTTTGCTCTTACCCAGGCCGGCGGTCATGACGTCAGCGGCCGTGCCGAGCGCCGCCAGCGACAGCTGCAGGGCGAGAAGCCTCGGCCTGTCGCCGCCGGCCGCAGCTGTCGTCGCCGCGGCGACGGTTGCGGCGGCGGTCACCGCCTCGCTCTGGAGCAGCAGGAAGCCGGCGAACTGCTCCAGATTGAGGCGCACGCTGCTCTTGCGCTCGACGATCAGCTGCAGCAGGCTCTGGAGGAGGGAGCGCACCGACTGCAGGAACGACGACCAGTCCGCGTCGCCCACCTCGTCGAACAGGCCCTCGTTGGCGCGGGACAAAAGCGAGGTCACGACCCCCTCCAGCAGTTTGCTCCCGCGGGCCAGTTTCAGGATGACCTGGGCATTTGTCCTCGTCAGCAGGGAGGTCAGGAAGCAGAAGGAGTCCCTCAGGAAGGCCATTTTAACCGGAACGGCAACATCACCGCAGGGTTGCGTGCACGTCACCATCATGAACGCGACCAGAAAGAGCTCCGAATAGTCCTGCAGGGACATTCCGTCCACATTTAACGCGCCGCTGACCTTCAGCGCGCGCGCAAGGTCGTCAACTTGAGCCGCAGAGAGGTCCATCGGCGACCCCGACCCGAGCGCCGTCAAGACCTGCTGAGCGACAGACTCCAGCCTCTTGACGACGGCCGGATCCACGCCTCCGTCGCCCGCGGACTCATCCGCCATCGCCTCCACGTCGCCGCGGAACTCCTCGTCCGTCTTCAGGAGAGACGGGCAGACGCTCCCGACGCGCCGGGCGTCAAAGATCCGCGTCAGACTCCGCGTGACGCCGCGCACCACGGCCGAGTAGAGGGCAGGCAACTCGACCAGAAGCGCGCTGGCTAGAAGCTGCTTTGAAATGGCGGCCACGCACAGCCCCTGTCTGTCTCCCTTCTCTTCAGCATCACTACACAGCACTGATCTCAGGAGCATGCCGGCCAAATGAGCCACATCTTCATCGGTGAGGAACGGAGCGAGGAGAGGCAGGTTGGTGGTCACCAGGTACCAGTGGGCGGCTGGGTAGCTCTCCGCGTCCACGCTGCTGATCTGACCGTCCCAGAGCCGGTCGAACTGGTCAGGCGACGGCTGGTCATCGTGGCCCACGATGAACTGCGCAGCGTTGTGGAGGACGTCCAGGTTGCCGACGTCGGTGGCGAAATCGCTCCTCAGGAGGATTTTCTTCATCATCTGCAGGGCCAGAGACTTCTGGAAGAGTTGACCAACGGGGCTGTAGCCGTCCAGCGCCGTCCGGTCCCAGTCCTTGACCAGTGCTTCGGAGAGCAGCCAGAGGCCTTCATCTGCTGGCTCGCTGACCTCGCTGACCTCCCCGCTGGCCGAGTCTCCGGAGAGCGAGTATTTACTGCAGTGCATCTGGAAGAGGGAGTCCACCTCCACCCAGGTGTAGGTGAGCAAGAGGCTGGCCTCGGTGACCTTTTGACCCCAGAGGGAGCCCGAGGGCGGCACGCCCCTGAGCCACTCCAGCAGCGGCTTGAGCGCCGCCAGCATCTCTCCCATGAGCCTCTGCGTCTGCCGGAGCACGGGCAGCGGCGTGGCGTTGTCCAGCGTCTTCAGGCTGAAGAGCAGGGCGTGCAGGAGCGTGCTCAGCGCGAACATCTTCAGCGCGGCGTCGCCACCGCCGTCCTCCTCCCCCTCCCGGGCGTCGGTCAGCACGTCGCCGTGGAGACGCTCCAGGACCAGCTCGCACAGCTCCAGGCTCTGGCCGGCCGGCGTGTCCAGCAGGCAGCGGGCCAGCGCGTGGCCCGCCGCCTCCGACAGCAGCGGCGGCCGCAGCTCGTCCACCGCCGGCCGGCACACCACGCCCAGCAGCTCCTCGAAAAGCCGCGGCAGCTGGCGCAGCTTGGCGTAGGTGGTCAGCGCGGCGGCGACGAGGGCGTCGCGCGCCTTGCGCACGCGGGGCTCGGCGCAGTCGGCGTCCACCCACGCGGCCGACACCAGCTCGTCCAGGTCGGGCTCCACGATCATGTGGTTGAGCGCCAGGAGGGTCTTCAGGCACCGGTGCCAGGCGGGCGTGGACGTCTGCGCGTTGTCGAACAGCAGCCGGGTGACGCCGCGGTAGAACTTCAGCTGCACCTCGCCGTGCTGGATCCGGTCGGCCGCCACGTTGTAGATGTCCCCGGCGAGGCAGCCGGCCAGGAGGCTGTCCAGGGCGAGCAGCGCGAGGGGCCAGTTGGCCGCGTCGAACGTCTCCTTGAGGGTCCCGTCGTCGTTGAAGTCCAGCGCGCGCACCAGCCTGGTCATCAGGTGGAAGCAGAGCAGCTTGTTCTCGCCCTTGCCGAAGGCGTCCAGCGCAAATTTAAACAGCAGAGGAAGTGAGGTGGACACTACCGGGTACAACACCTCGGGGTCACAGGAGCCCGGGGCGCACAGCTTGGCCAGGACGGTGGCCAGAGGAGTGGACAGGCCTTTGCCCGCTCGGCCCTTCCTGCCGCCCGCCGCCGGCTCCTCTTTGGAGGGCAGCAGCTCGTCCTTGTACGACTGCAGGTTGTCGGCGGAGAACAGCGCCATCTGCAGGACGGCGTCCGCCTTGCTCCGGATCTCCTTGCCGACGTGCTGCCTGAGCCGCGCCTCTCCTCCTCCTCCTCCTCCTCCTCCTCCTCCTCCTCCTCCTCCTCCTCCTCCTCCTCCTCCTCCGTCCTCCTCCTCCTCCGCCCGCGTCCTGGTGGACAGCAGGTAGCGCAGCACGAGGAGCGGCTGGAGGAGGTACGTGGTCACCTGGGTGAAGACGCGGTTGGCGTTGGCCTGCTGTCGCTGGACCGTCAGGTAGGTGGCCAGCGTCAGCTGCAGCGCCTCCAGCTCGTGGGCTGGCAGGGGCGGCGCCCCGCTGGGCTGAGGCCCCAGGCGGGCACGCGCCAGGTGGCAGAGGCGCGCCAGCAGCTCTCCCAGCAGCTCGTACTTGGCAGTGTAGGTGACCGAGAGGACGGGCGAGGACAGGATGCCACGCAGGCAGCTCAGCACGGTGGCCAGAGAGGCGGAGGGCTGGCCAGAGCTGTGCTCGAGAACTCGGTCATTAATCACCTACAAGAGAAACGACGACATTACGAATTGCAAAATGACAAAAACAGCAGGAATAAAATAACAAAAACAGTATAAAAGTGCTGCAGTAATAAAAGGTGCAAAAATCGCACGAGACATCTTTTTGTAAGTGATACACTAGGGGGCAAATACCTGTGCCACTGTTATCCGCAGGCTGATGGTTTTTCCCTGACTCAGGACATTCTGTAGTTTCTTGCTGTGTATGATATCATCAAAGTAAACCCACAAGCCTTCTACTACATCCTGTGCCAAGTCAATTTTCTTGCTATAAAAGAGAGTGAGAGCATGGCTGGTCCAGTCGAATAACACCTGGGGAAGAAGGGCAATAAATATTACAAACAAACAAACCTGCACAAACATAACATCCTAAAGGGAATGATTCTGCTCTAGGTAGTAGTTGGGCAACTGAATTTCTTGAATTTCCCCTTGGGGATCAATAAAGTATTTATCTATCTATCTATCTATCTAACTGGACGTTCTACTAGAACATTCGAAAATGTCACAGCTATCCATTTGATAAAACTGAAGATTTATCTGATAACATCTGGTCAGATTCAATGCTGAAAACATGTTAGTTGTATAATAAGACAGTAGCCTACATCCAGAGTCCATAATAAATGGTTAAGTAAAGTGTTTCATTTGTTCTTTTGTAGTCTCTGTTTGGTCCCCATGACCAAACTGACACATGAAGGAAAGATAAACATTCTTACTTGTTCTTTATTAGGAAGAACACACTGCGGTGAGATCCATGCAAATCTAGCAAGCTTCAGTTTGTCAGTCCAAGGGGTGTGAGGACTCTTTAGTTTCAGATGAATGCCAGAATATATGGCAGCCATAATTTATGCAACCTGGAAGGAAGAGAAAATCCACACACTGAAAATACATACTATATTCAAAATGTGTAATACTATATAATTGGTCAATTATATCAACGCTGAGATTTTGTAGCACCAGAGTAGAGGAGCAGATCAACTCATAATATATAAAGCTATTGTGCATTTTATGACTAAAGAATGAAATTATGTCCAGTGTTTCTAAAGACCGCAAACTTCATTTTCAGATGTGGAGCCACTTCAGATTTCACCTCTGGGGCCAGGCAGACTCAAAGCATGCTTTGTAAAGCGTGAATAGAAAATATGCTTTGTAAAATGTGAATAAAAAAGAATGCTATGACTTACAAATCATATCAACACTATATTTCGATGAGTTCAAAGACAACATATCATTTCTTGAAGGAGAGAAATTGGACTATTTCATGGAAAATATTAGCACATTTAGAATTTGATCCAGCAGCACATCTTGAAAATGTTGGGACAGGAGCAACAAAAGGGTAGAAAAGTTGTGCAATGATAAAGACAACAAAAGGAGGAACATTTCACAACTAACTAGTTAAACTAGAACCATAAATGAGGACTAAAACAAGAGAGTCACTCAGAAGTGAAGATGTGGTGATGTGTGTAAAGCTGTGTGGGCAAATGATGAAACAATAGAAAAAATAATGTTTCTTATCATGAAATGCAGAGCAACCTTCAAAACAAGGGAAAGGGCTGAAAATGTGTTTGGATGACCATGGTCATGGTCATTTTGACCTTTTGAAGATGATTGAAAATGATTGAATGGGCTAAGGAAAACTTTCTTAGGACAGTTTTTCATTTCCAGAATATGAAGGCATAAATGTTGCAAAAGTTGCAAGAATTAAAGAGAGACTATGCAGGTATGGCGATTTCTTCGCTGTTTTCTCATTTTTCGCCTGCAGGTTTCTCTGCAGAATTTCCCCTACAGCTTTAGCATGAATATTTTACAACACTCCTCAATTGGTCAGTCTGCCTTTTCATGAGCATGATCATGAGCCTGCCGGCCCAAAGTTGCAAGAGTGTTTTTCCTGCTCATAGACGCTATATTCCGTCTACCGGCACGAACAATCACAACACATCAAGAGGACAAAATGGCTTCTTTTCATATTCCTATAGCTTGGCCCTTGGACTTGGGAGTCTTGGACATTGTACAATAACAGTTACTGCCGGTAATTGGTGGCTTCACAAAATAACCCCACATTCCCTTCACTCTCTGTTCTCTGCTCTGTGGGTAATTTCTTAAGTAGTCTATGAAAATTAGGTCTACCTTTGTTAACATTTTATACATGAGGTTACATATCCAATGTCTTATAGGCCAGGCTTAAGTGACCTCATCAGACTAGATTTAGATGGTTGACTATGGGGTCATTCCGTGTCAAATCAGATAAGATTGTTGCTGCACCGTCTCAGATTTTGTTCAAACTTTGTGTATATCATCAATGGGTCCTAAAACCAAGGCCTGTGAAATATTTCTGTGGAAATCATCTGTCTTCATATCTTTTTTAGACCTTGAAATTCTTTCATTTTTACAGTTTGAAAAACACATGCCATGTCTGGGCATTAATATGTTGACAAATATGTTCCCTAGCCTCCCCAAACTTTCTAGGGTGGAAGATCAACTCATAATAAGCATGTGTAAACAATTTAAATTCTGTACTAAATGTCTCTTGACTCTCGAAAGGGCCCTCAATTTTGGAAAAACGTGCATTAAGTGTGATATTTAGGGTATTAAAAAAACTGTTGATCTTTTTCACTTGGTATCAGTCACTATTTCCTCTTCAAATACGGCAGTTAATCAATGTTTTCCCACAATTTGAAGTCTCCATGACAAATAACCATGACAATAATAACAATAAAACAAGGCATGTTTGTATTTTGTGTCATTTTCATGTAACTGAAATGCTATGTGGGGTAGGTAGTAGGATCATGAAAATCTATGTGGAAATAGAAAAGTATATGGACATGTAGTGTGTAAAGTTCTAATATTGCATCCAAGCCCCGTTCACAGAATAAATGCATGTAGTTACAGGTGTTTTGGTAACACCAGAATAAACATTTACAATAAAAAAAGGGAAGTTTGGCACCCCCCTCTGGCGAAACAGTAGCATTTTGCTACTTTTACAAGGCATTAACTCCGGTAGCTATTTGAATGGAATGGAAAGGCTATATTTTACTTCTCGTATTCAAAAAGAAGCAGAAATTCCTAATACCTTGAAATTGAAAAGGATGCCAAATCCACCGAATTATGTACTTGAAATTATGTTTTAACCATTAATCTAAAATAGGCCTTTCATTAGTTGGTGGCTGTGAAGTTCTCAAAGGCCATCTGAATATCTTCATACGTACTGCCGTCCTGTCCTGGTAGTGGCTGGGGCTGGCACAGCACACAGCACATGAATGGCAGCTGGTCCACTGGGGTGCAGGAATTTGACCTTGTAGTCCTCCAGCTCCTCTGACTTCTCCAAGGCATACCCTACCCACCATTTTCCATCATAGACACATATTGCCCTACCTGCACATCATGCTGCGGTGCCTGAGTGGCATTCTGAACAGTGTAAGACGTATGAAGATATTCAAATGGCCTTTGAGAACTTCACAGCCACCAACCAATGAAAGGCCTATTTTAGATTAATCGTTAAAGCATAATTTCAAGTACATAATTCAGTGTATTTGGTATCCTTTTCAATTTCAAGGTATTAGGAAGTTCTGCTTCTTTTTGAATACGAGAAGTAAAATATAGCCTTTCCATTCCATTCAAATAGCTACCGGAGTTAATGCCTTGTAAAAGTAGCAAAATGCTACTGTTTCGCCAGAGGGGGGTGCCAAACTTCCCTTTTTTATTGTAAATGTTTATTCTGGTGTTACCAAAACACCTGTAACTACATGCATTTATTCTGTGAACGGGGCTTGGATGCAATATTAGAACTTTACACACTACATGTCCATATACTTTTCTATTTCCACCTAGATTTTCATGATCCTACTACCTACCCCACATAGCTTTTCAGCTGCATGAAAATGACACAAAAATACAAACATGCCTTGTTTTATCCTTATTATTGTCAAATTCATTTGATTTGGAGACTTCACATTTTGGGACAACATTAACGAAGGATTATATTTCTATAGAAAAGACTCATTGATGGCAGGTGTGTCCCAATAAAAAAAGTTTTGAGACCCTCAATATCACTTTTTTTGCATGTTTTTTCAGAAACTAGGGACTTCTGTACAACCAATGAGACTGTGGTACAAACATTTAATCATTGAATCTTACTGAGAACATGCTTGTCTTCCATTCTATAAAGTTTAGTCAGGCTAGGAATTATACTTTTTAAGATATGAGTACCTTAACATGGCCTCCAAGATAAGGTCATTTAGAGAGTGTAAAAAGTCAAGGGCAAAAAGACAATGAAAACAATAGAATTGAACAAAAATATTTTACAGATTTTAGTTATGGAACCTAAACATTGTGTATACAAACTTTGAAGAAAATCCGAGTCGGTGCTGCAACCATTTTCCTGGATTTTGTCTGATTTGACACGGAATGACCCAAGGGCAAAAAGACAATCAAAACAATAGAATTGAACAAAACTATTTTACAGATTTTAGTTATGGAACCTAAACATTGTGTAGACAAACTTTGAAGAAAATCTGAGTCGGTGCTGCAACCATTTTCCTGGATTTTGTCTGATTTGACACGGAATGACCCTATGCTGATTCAATTGATTCCAATGCTACTATTCTGTTCCAAAGCCTTGGATAGAACACATATTTCTCTTTAGTTCTCTAGAGAATTTTGGCTTTGGTTATAACTTTATGTCTGCTATCAAAAAGGACATTAATAGTTATATTATCATAAATTGTACCACTTCAAAAAGGTTTAGTCACAGAGACACTCAACGGGGCTGTTCCTTCTCCCTTTCTATTCATTTTGAAGAGTAGGACTCTTATGTCCTTAAGGTGGTTAAGAAGATGTTTGCTTGAAGGCGAAGATTCCTTGTGGGATGTTCTTCATTCCATGTAATATTTTTTTTTATTTTGGTGGCCTACAATACCTCTTAATATGCAAATATTCTCCTTCTTCCTCTAATTTCCACAAACCAGCCCTTGGAAACTACTCTACGTTCATCATTTTTATCCTCATGAAGCACTTCTATGGAACCACCAAGACATTACAGCAAAGAACAAATCCATCTTTTTTCCCTTCTTGGCTCACAAAATAGACTTATTTGACAAGAATGGGAAAACTCCTTTCTTATGATAAATGTCTTGTTACCTACCAGAATTGAATGTGCAATGCAATCCCTACTGGTTTCATTCAGTTAATCAAATATCACTTGTCATGCAGTTCAAATGTCAGCGTATACTCTACTCTAGCCATTGGTGGTTGCCCTCTCCTTGATAAAAAAAAAATGCAATAATAAACTTATAAGAATGCATGGTTATTACCGCATACATTTTGCCTTACCATTTAGCTTTTTATTCATAAAACTAAACCAAAGTTAGCATTTCTAATTCAATTGATTTATTACACTACATATATATTTGCATTTGCACCCTTTTTGCAATAATAATAATAATAATAATAAAAATAGAATCCTGGACTGTGACTGGCCCATTTTTACATTAAATCAGCTTTCTAACCACTAGAGGGAGACATTTAGCTATAATATTCCGACATGTGCCAGCAGCACTGAGGAAAACATGGAAACATACTGCAAATCTTGTGGCGTAACACAAGGACTTTGGTAACACCAACCCAGATGCAAAATATTTTAAAATGCTGCCCAATGTTATTTAAAAACATTTAGGTCATATGTGTAACGTTAATGACTAATGCTTAAAGCATTGTGGTGACTAGTCCAGTCCTTGATCTTAAAAGTTAACATTAGCGTTAAATTAGCTAGATTTAAAATCATGGCAGTCGTATATCTGAGACCTTGACATTACCACTCAAAAACAAAAACAAGAGTGTAAGCTATCATGGAATATCTCATGCATGTATGCAATAGCAAATTGTTTGCTAACGTGAAACTGACCCCACGTTGGTGCTCTAGCTCCCATGTAGCTGCTAGTCGATATCGAGCATGAGCACCTTAGTCGTGACACCATGTAGCTTTACGAGCTCCACTATTTTTTTTATTTCCCTCATACATAAATCAACAACAACACATAGTATCGATTATATTATTAGCCAACTGTACCTTCTCACACATGTGGTGCATCTGTTGCCGGACACTTCAACTTCAACCTCTAACCTTTACTCCCTCTAGACAAATACAGTCGATCATCTACTTCATCGATGACGAGGTCGCCTACCATCTTTCCAGTACATCTTTGGGCAGACCAGAGCATTTCTGGGCAGACAAATATATACAATCAATGGTATGCATGTACGTGGCGTACGTGTGTGTTGATACAGAAAATAAGCCCTATCATTGCAATAGATAGCCTATCATTATAGGGAAAAAGTTTTTCGCGAATTGTTATTCAAGGATGATCAGTTGAATTTGAATGTACGCTAGGTGTTAAGTCAGTACATGGAGTCCCTTTTCAGTGTCACGTGTGTGTGTTCAGTTAAAGGTTATATTACAAATATTATTCATATAAAAGCAGAAACTCGACATTTAAAACTGAAAAGAACTGAACGTGTTGCAGCGATCATGTTGTGAGTGAGAAGGAAATAAGTTCGATTGGACATGTCTGAAAAAGTTCAATTACATGATCGGCCATTGGTTTGAGTGCCACACTTGTGTAGCAGCAGTGTGAATGCCGGATGCTACACTAGGGTCACCTTTTCGTCTTCGGACTATACCTCTGACACGGTGGATACTTTTCTTTTTGGGTGTTTGTGCGTGCGTTTAGTGCTTATTGTTGATGTGGTTGAGAGTGTCAAATGAATGTGTTCGACAGAGCTGTTCTGTTATCGGTAGACAGATTGTTGTGACAGGGCGTTGGTAACAAACGATAGGAGATAGTAGGGCGCAACAACCCTTCTTTTATGTGACTGTCATGAACAGATAATGTGAAATAACTGTCAAAAAGAGGAGTATAGCCTTTCCCATTGGACAGATCTCTTACGGGGGATGCAGTTGTCGCGAAGAGACCGTTCACTTTCTTTGGCAACTGTAGCAGGCTAACGTGAACATTTCATTAGTCAAATGGACTTTTAGCAACCTTACCACGACGTTATGTTGTTAATCATTGTCCATTCGAAGACACGATGTGTTAGTTAACTGTTCAAATTGTGTGTATATGCGGTTGACCACCTGACAGCTAGGTTTGATACAGGATGAAACTCATATTTAAGTTGACAGAATGCACAGCAGTGAACCTACTGAAGCGCAGGAATACACATTGCTGTCAAAATCGGACGTACTGGGTGGAAAGTACTGCTCTTAAGGGGTCATGGAAGAGACGAGAATATGTAGTTTCACGTCGCATGCCACTTCATCATGTAGAGTCTCTGGTCACGTCGCCACTGCCCTGTATCCGACTTGGAGAGGTTTCAGCACCCCGGAATCTATGGAGAGTCTCGACGCACAAACTGAACTGTTATAGTACCTCCACTGATTCGAGACCAACCACTCAAGATGGGGTTGAAAGTAAAGACAACGCAACCAAGACTGGTAAAAACCTCATGCCAGTACCATCAGAAGACATCCGAAGACTATTGCACCTGGCATACCCGGAGCGATGGCGTCTGTCGAGTATGTATATGTCATTTCAGGTCATGATATGGACATTACAAAACAACAATTGTTTTGGGTATTTTTTACTGTGTTTTTATTTGATCTTTTTTTTTTTTGCTGAAGGATTTTTATTCTGCTTCTCAAATAACTTTTTATTCTCATATTTTGAGAGACTTTCATGTTAACATTGACTTTCATGACGTTCAGTTTAAGACAATAGCCATTGTGTTGGAATTTTTTAGCTGCACCTGCTATATTGATTGCTATTCTCATTTCATTGTTTTATTTCTCATTAGGTTAGTGCTTAATTGATTGTTTTATTGATAATATTGCTATTCTCCCTTTTTGTAATTGTTCACTGTTATTTAATTTGTATTGTGATTTATTTGTATGTCGCTTTGGACAAAGGCGTCTGCTAAATAACCATAACCATAACCATAACCATAATAGTATGGTTGTCACCACACCACGTTTGTCTGATTTTTTTTTTTGTTCGTTTGTTTCTCCCACCTCTTTCCCAGCGGCTTGCGGTTTCCTGATGGCCTCCAGTGCTGTAACCATGTCGGCTCCCTATTTCCTGGGAAAGGTCATCGACACCATCTACTCCAGCAGCAGCGCCGACTTCAGCGCATCCCTGACCTCCCTGTGCATGATGCTGGGTGGAGTGTTCATCTGCGGGGGAGCTGCCAACGCTGCACGCGTCTACCTCATGCAGATCTCCGGTAGATGTCCAGGCTTTCTCCTGAACTATCGTCAGAGCTATCTACTATGATAATACACTGATGGAGAACCTGTGCTGTTGTCAGATCAGTGGTGAAGGGGGGGGGGGGGGGGGGCGTGTTTTGGACATTATTATGAAGATCTATGATGATAAAACTGGATGTAAATGGTTATGGTCATGGTTATGGTATTTAGCAGACACTTTTGTCCAAAGTGATATACAAATATCATCAAAGTTTTTGACTAGTGGTCTTTATGCACCACTGAAGTTTACTAGTGCATGTTGATCACAGGAAGGCTCCAGGTAGCTCCTGGTGAGGTGATAAGTAAGTTTTGTGATTTGACGGGTTGTGCTGTCATGTCAATCTTTCCACAGGGCAACAGATTGTGCGAAACCTGCGGGAATCTCTCTTCTCCTCCATCATCAGTCAGGAAGTGGCGTTCTTTGACAAGACTCGCACTGGGGAACTCATCAACCGCCTGTCCTCAGACACCACCATTGTGGGACGCTCGCTGACGGACAACCTCTCAGATGGCCTGCGCTCCATCGCTCAGGCTGGTGTGGGTGTCAGTATGATGGTAAGGAAGTTTCCTGCTTTTGTCCTCTGTTTCTGTTCTTAAACAGACTCTGTTCAATGTCAATGTCAGTTTATTTACAGTAATTTCCCGCATATAAGCCTCACTATGTATAAGCCGCAGGACAGTGTTTCATGCAAGTTAAAAGAAAAAAAACATATTAACACCATATTAACTGGCCCCCTCTATTAACCTCATAGCTGAAGAAATTTTGCAAAATCAATGTATAAGCCGTGACTAATAGTCGGGAAATTAAGGTATATAGCACATTTGAAGAACAACAACAGTTGACCAATGTGTCTAGAGTAGACATGTCTTTTAGTATTTCTTGGTAGTATTTAACTTCTCCATATCTTAAGATTTACTAACTGCCACTATATTCTGAAAAGAAATGTCACAGTGGTAGCAGTGGTGCAAGGGGTTGTCGTAGTAGTTTGTGTCCCAGTTGTTGTTGTTGCTGTTGATGTAGTAGCATTCTCACAAATTCTTGACTTTTCTCAAGGATAGTAAGTTTACCAAGACAGAAAAAGAAAATCTCTCTCAACTAAATGTAGTATTTAGGAAAATGTATTGCTATAATTACATTTTTGACTTAAAAAAAAAAAAAAAAAAAAAAAGTGAAATTTCTTCATTTGACGCTTTTACTTTTATTCAAAGTGACTTAAAGTTGAAGGACACAATCAAGCTCCAGTAAGCTAGGAGACATTTGAGGTGAATGCTATAAGGAAGCAGATAGAAGAAGCGCACAGTACGTGCAACATTGTGTCAGAGCATGACAGGATGTTAGAGGTCACAGGAAAGACTATGATCTTGGAAGAGATACATTTTCCAGACTTTATTGAAGATGGGAAGGGACCATCCTGTTCCGACTGCATCTGGTAGCTCATTCAAGCGGCTCATTAAATCAATTGTACTTGTGTAGTGAAGTGAAGCGACGATGGCAATGCCAGACTTTATTTCATCTCTAAGTTGTTGTTGTTTTTAACGTAGACCCGGTCCCCATTTACTGTGATCAAGGGGAATAACACATAGTGTATAACACATACACTGGCTGTTGTCCTAGTGAGCAAATCTCTGATGGCTAGCCTCAAGTGTTTTTAGTGATTGAAATAATGAAAAGCTTCAGTGCCCCTCAGTATAAGGGGTTTGAAACAAATCCATTACCAAGACCTCCTGAGAAACGGTGGATCCTCTGTGGAGATGGGCTTAGATGCCCTTTTCTAAGAGTAGTCCGTCTAGGTTTCACCCCTCCGGGATCTCATCAGAAAGCAGCACCTGTTGCTAAGGTGACCAAATGAGCAGACTACACGATATACTGAGATAATGACTTCATAATGTGTCCAGTTTCGGAGCAGACCGCATCTGACATTTATAGCTTTAAAGCCTTATTTGCAAAGATTGTTTCATTTTGTGATTAAAATCTTTAAAGGCAATTCTATGGAGGGCTCTGAAAGGTTTGTCTTCATTAGAAGTTGTGCTCATACCATTGAAGGTGTATTTTTTTTTTCCCCTTATCATTTCCGCTGAAATTACCTTCAACACTGTCCTTATTTGATCGATGATTTACAGACTTGTGCAATGGTCCTTCATTTGTTGTCGGTAACAAAGAGGTGACAGGGCTTGAACTCATTTGCACCCGTTCTATATTTGTCCCGGAATAGGGAAGTGCGGTTGCACTACTGTAACTGTGTTGTAACAGGAAATGAGGTCCATGTCGGACCTGAGGAACTGGTCATATAACTACTTACAAGAAAATCAGCCTTAATTGCGCAGATTGTGGCTGATGTACAGATTGCAGTGATGACAACAAGTATTTGTGGAGTGATCCTGGTGTTTTGTGTGACTATTGTGTTGTCAGCAGCCTTCAAGGAAGTGGAAACAAGCTTGTCTTAGGCAACTGCAGCCAATAGCATGAACCATAAAATTAATTATGGGTTTGTTTGTGATGTAACGTTGCCAGGAATGCTACTTTCTCTGTGAAATGTTGCGGTTCTGTGTATTCATTCAGTGAAAATGTTGTATATCATTTGTCAACATGGGATGCAATGTCCTTAGAAATGATGAACAAATTGGCACAATGAAGAGCCATCTTGTTTCATTAAGAGCCATTGTCAGAAAGCAAATTGGGCTAGATTGTTGACTAATCTAATTGTGAGCAGGATCTCTCTCTGCCCCCTCTCCCATCCCCTCCCCCTCTCCTTCACTCTGTTGCCTAGCAATGCAGATGGCATGGCAGTCGCGTACGCTGCTCAAATGAAATGACATTCCAGTTAATCTCCTTTCACTGATTTCAGACATTTCCTGAACTGGCACTCTCAACATGAAAAACCAAGACAGTGGAACAAGAAATACAAAGAAATATTCGGAATATTGTTTCACATTTTTTAGATATTATTTCGTTTAACAATCTGCCATCGTCAGTTGAATTTTGTGGCAGCAATCACCCATGAAAGGTTTGCTTGTTAGTGCAGCACAAATTGGGTTATCGAATGAAAAGCAAGTGACCAGAACAAATCACCATTAACATCCACAATATACAGTTCTGCTCTATGGGGGGGGGGACTAATAAGATACTCTGGTGGTGACTTCATGTGAATTTGTGTGTCACTAACGTAGGAGTACAACGTAGGAGTGTATGTCCCTTTGTTGTTTGGTGTTAGGACACCTCTATGCATGGGCTTGCCCTATTTCACCACTGGTGCACACATTTAAAAGATTATTTCAATTTATTGTAATCTTTAAACTGGTCAAGTGGTTTTACTGTAGACCAGTTAATGAACAAACATTTTTTTTTGTTGTTTTTGTTTGTTTCTTTTAAAAACGGTTCACTTAATCTCTGTATGAATAGTTACAGACCAAGAATAATGATGGGTTGTGACTTGCCCATTGTTGTGAGCCCATTGTGTGACTGCAGCAGGGGTTTACCTGGAGCACAACTTGCATTTAAAACTGTCAAAACCATTAAAGGTGTGCGTGGGAGAGACGTCTATTGCGAAAGAGCGCTCAACCACGAAGCGAGAGTTTCCAGGAATGCACTTCTGACATTGTTCTCGTTCTCTCGCCCCCCCCCCCCCCCCCCTTGTGTGTTTCCGTGTAGGTCTACGTGTCTCCCAGTCTGGCTGCGTTTGTTCTGATGATCGTTCCGCCCATGGCCGGCATGGCAGTGATCTATGGCAGATACCTGCGCTCCATCTCCAAACGCACCCAGGACTCTTTGGCCGAGGCCACGCAGGTAAACTGAACTTTTGGAAAGCTGTTGGGATATTTCTGACAAAAGGAAGTGACATGAAAGTATACAGGCCTCTAATAAGATATATTTTTTCCACCTGTCCCTTCACCTCACCTCACCTTTTCTGTTCTATGTCCATCTCTCTCTCTCTCTCTCTCTCTCTCTCTCAATCTCTCTCTCTCTCTCTCTCTCTCTCTGTTCTCAATACCCACTGTTCTCTCTCTCTCACACTCTCTCTCCCTCTCTCCCTCTCTCATTCTCTCTCTCTCTCTCTCTCTGTGCTCAATACCCTCTGTTCTCCCTCCTCACGTCTCTCTCATCGTCTCTCTTGATGTCAGCTGGCCGAGGAGCGGATCAGTAACATGAGAACGGTGCGAGCGTTTGGAAAAGAGTGGAGCGAGCTGGAGAAGTACGTGGAGAAGATCAACTACGTCTTCCAGCTGGCCAAGAAGGAGGCTGTGCTGAGAGCCGGCTTTTTCGGGATGGTGAGTGACCTTTTGACGTGACTCTCAGGTGCTCTCCAAACTCACTCACGCGGTCAAGTTCCCTCGCGTGCTACAGCTATTCAGTTGTCCACCTGTCAGTATCTTTCCCCTCATCTCACTCTCAGTCACAGTCCAAATTCACTCTCTTAATATGGCTCATTCTCTCATTCTATCTCAATCTCTTTCAATGGTTACTCCCTCACTTCAGATTCTCTCCTCCATTACTAAGACTCACTCTCTCACTGCAGCTCACTCATTCAATTTGATAGTGCGATTTCAAACTCTTGCTCCATATTCTCTCCACATACACAAATCTCTCCGTCTCTCGCTAAAAGCTCCCTGACTGTCTACAGTGACTGACTACAGAGGGCCAAACCTGCAGAGAGCTGTCCACCCACCACACTATGTTTCTCACCAGAACAACCTATTCCTTGTTATAGCTTTTGTTTTCGAGCGTGCCAAAGATTAGCTTGCCAAAACTGACATAATCTCTTTATCCTGACTCAAATGACCCTTTTATGTTCTCTCTCTCCCACCGTGTGTGTGTGTGTGTGTGTGTGTGTGTGTGTGTGTGTGTGTGTGTGTGTGTGTGTGTGTGTGTGTGTGTGTGTGTGTGTGTGTGTGTGTGTGTGTGTGTGTGTGTGTGTGTGTGTGTGTGTGTGTGTGTACAACAGACTGGTCTCAGTGGCAACTTGATGATCCTGGCGGTGCTGTACAAGGGTGGCTTGCTGACCGCCAGTGAGCACATGACTGTGGGGCAACTCTCCTCCTTCCTCATGTACACCTTCTGGGTGGGCATCAGCATTGCAGGTGTGTGTGTGTGTGTCTGTCTGTCTGTCTGTCATCTAGCTATCTGATATCTATTTCTCACCGCCACTTCTCAGGCGCATAGCTAAAATAACTAGGCCATTTTTGTGCTACCTACTGTCCCTCACTGACATGAGAGCATTTATTGACTTAACAAGTCACTTCTTTGCAGGCACAGACACTCAACAATGGCATAGCCTACAGTACTATTTGCAACAACTAAATAATACCTGTTTTGGACCGATTAAGCGAAATTGGACAATTTCCCACGGCACACTGGTGTGCCGCGGAACAGTGGTTAAAAAACTCTAGATCGAGAATGTCAAACCAGATCAGGCCTGCCAGCAGGTTTCATACTTAAACTCTACTTAAACATTAAACATTAGTCTTTCAGATCCCGTTGTCAATGTGCAATAGAATGAGCAATATTTCTATCATAAATTGTTTAAACCTAGCACTACAAACCATCCTCAGGAAGGAAGACGCTTACAAAACTGGCATGGAAGGGTAGGGTATTTCAGAAGAGAAAGAGCAGCATGTAATAGCAGTACATGGTACTGTGGGGTATAATAAAGTGGGTATAATAAAGGAGTTATATCATCAACAGTCTGATGGGTGCAGAAAAATGATAATGACCATGATAATAACAGCCCCCATGAGGTCTCGTTCCAGCAAATCCGGCCGTGCCTAATTAGAGTTTGACACCCTTGCCCTACATTGTTTGATATCCTTGGAATTTCCCACATCTGGCCGATGAATAATCTAAAATCATGTTCTAAGATCACGTTGCAAGGCAAGCGGCCAGAATCAGTGCTCCATATTTCTCTTTGTTGCACCTGTTGGCTGTTAACCCAGGATAAATGTTATGCCTTTTTGTGTAAAGATTCTGTCAGTATTGAAAGAGTTAATTTTTATTCCTCCAACCTGAATGATCACAGCCAGTCGGCTTGCATTCTTTAAACAACGGTATCTAATCGTCATCTACTTTTACCGGTGAATGTTATCTTCCTACACGGTTCAGAACCTTCTAATAAGCCAATATTGACCTTCATTTTATTTTTCCATCAATATGTTTGCACATTTCATGTCTTGTTTTTCTCCAATTATCTTTTTGAACAATTTATTTTCAGATTGAGAGAATATGGAACAATAAAATCTCAGATTAGACCAGATGGCCATGTTTTCTCTGTGTGCCATGTGTCAGGAGATATAAAGCACGTTTAGTGATAGAGCACTCTGTGCAAAAGGCCATTCAAACAGTTTATTAGCCCATTAAATAAATAAAGTTATGAATCATGCTTAATGACCAAACAAGGTAATTTATACAGTACAAACTGTGATGACAAACAATGACCATGTAGCAAGTGACTTATTTTCCCATCGATTAAGCAAAAATTAAAAGTAAGACTACAGTAGTTGACTTGCCTGAAAGCAAACTTTCAGAAAATGGTCAAAAGTGAGCCCAATTTATTTAAAGGATAAAAAATATAGAAACATATCATATCATAGGCCAGAAAAATATTTAGGCTTGAGTGCCTGTGTCCATAACTACAACACAGTGGATCTGTAGGGCCAGACTGTGGGAAAGTACAGCTCATCTTGATCTGTGGACTCTGTAAAGCCATCACCAAATGAAATAATCAAATCAACTTTCTTAACATTTTTGTCGTACATTGGTGAAATTAATTGGTTTTATCGACAATTATTGTGTAATAGTAGAATGTTTGTGTTTTTTTCTCTGGTATAGTTTCGCATTAGTTGAAATTCCTGACTGAAAACAAGAACAAAAGCAAAAGCAAAGCTAGTCAAAGCATGACTGAATTGAGCTGCACTAGAGAAGTGGGAAGAATTGGTTTTGCACTCGCCTAGATGTTTTCTGTTTGTGGTCATGAACGCTCGTAACCACCCAAGTTACGTAGCTCTTTCCCAGAATTACAGTATTACAGAGTAAATCAGCCTGTCATCACCAGGAATCTGTGCCATGTCATTTTATGAGTTTGATCTGGGTACTTTAATTAAGACACATGCTATATTACTATTTTATAACCACCTAGCCCCCCCCCCCCCCCATGGCCAAAAGTGGCTGTGAACACTAAATGAATTTTCAGGATCATTTATGTCATTTGTTTACCAAAAGAAAACTAATGATGCTTTATGGGCAGTCCAAACATGGGACTCAAAATTAGCGATTTGTTGAGGTCCAGGCTTTTTGACTGGTTATAACTGGGTCATCCTTTTTGTCCTGTCAGGTTTCAGCTCCTTCTACTCGGAGTTGATGAAAGGCTTCGGTGCTGGAGCCAGACTGTGGGAACTTGTGGACAGGAAACCAGAGTTCCCCCTTGATGGTGAGCATGGCTGCACTCAGAGCTGACATCACCGAACCGGGGTCATCCCTATGTTCCCCGGGTCCTATGTTCCCCAGTTTTCTCAAAAAGGGTCCTACGTTCCCCGGTCACCATACATACCGGGGAACATAGGACCCTTTTTTGGAAAAGCGGGGAACATAGGACCCTTTCTCAAATTTAAGAAAAAAGGGGTCCTATGTTCCCCAGTCCCATACAAAGTGGGGAACATAGGACCCGGGGAACATAGGTACGCTCCCACAGAACCGTGCGTCTGCTAACACCACAGAGCTTAGGGCCAGAGGCAGTGCACATACTGTATACAGTGTAAACATACTAGGCTGTTTTCACTTCATAAATATCTAAGTTACTCTCTGACAATATTTAGATATTTTTTGTTGTAGTAATCCACAATGCCTTCTGCTTAGCCACCACTTCTCAATGAGACGTGATCTGGGAACCAAACGTTCATTTTCTCATATTTGAAAAAATGCCCAGATCCGTTTATTGGGCGCAACGGATGTCTATCAAATGTGTCTGTGCATAGCTCATCATCGTCTTGCTTTCCCCCCTGTTCTGTGATTGGCCCCCTATCTGAGGCAAAAATTAGGGCGGTAGTTTCCAGGCTGCCTTAGCAGCGTGAATCAAATCGCGCGCAAGACAGCATGGGAACATCCACGCTACCTTCTGCTAGTGGCATCCTAACAATCGTTGCAATGTCACAGCAATGTGACATTGCAACGATTGTGGTTCTGGCAACAGTTTAGTTAGTCGTTGTGATCATCCAAACAGAATAAAGGGCCAGTAACATTGCTTAAAAAGTTGCCCCATTCACTTTATCCACGTGGCGGCCTTTGTGTAAACCAGAAGAAGGCTACAGCATCGCACTTGACTTGACTATATCATTCATGCGGTTTCGCCACCTACTGGTGAATGCATAGACCACTACAACCCTATGGTTTGTGTTCCCTGCCGTCTCGGTTTGGCTAACAATGGCCACCAAATGAATAAGGTGAATTCACATAACCAGCGTATCGTCAAGTAAGTTCCCATATGTGCCGGTCTAGTGTATGTATCATCACCTGAAGCCTCCGCTGTCTCTCCCTCTGAATTTCTTCCCCCTTTCTTTCTCTCCTTCCTCATGCCATCTCTCCTCTCTTTCATCCCCCCCACCACCACCACCACCACCTTCCTCTCCCTAGAGGGCACAATGCTGAGACCTGAGCTTTTTAAGGGCCAGCTGCAGTTCCACAACGTGTCCTTTGCCTACCCAACCCGCACGGACGCGCCCATCTTCCAGAACCTGAGTCTCCTGGTGCCGGCAGGGACGGTCATGGCCGTGGTGGGGCCCAGCGGGTCGGGCAAGTCCACCCTGGTGTCCCTGCTGTTGCGTCTGTATGACCCAGAGACGGGTAAGACGGAGAGACTGGCGAAATTATGTTGTTAAAGCAACACTCACTCAACACTCATTCACACACTCCTAGCATAAAGATGGTGTATGTTTTATCACAATGTGTCGTGTGTCTATTGTTCCTCCTCAACCAAATTCATGGTATGGCTTAGTTGTTCTATGGCTATGGCTATGGCTATGGTTATTTAGCAGACGCCTTTGTCCAAAGCGAATTCTATAAATACAGACAGAGCTAGTTGATTTTTCTTTGAAGTCAAAGATTCTAAACTTATGACGCCTCTAGTTCATCACATTTTGTCACCTCATGGCACTTACTAGCATGGGTTAGGGTAGTTAGCATTGGTTAGGGTAATTGAATATGGGCTCGGGTTATTAGTAGGGACAAGTTTAAAGCCTGCATCCTCGTGGTTTTGAACAAGACTAGCAGCCAGTGCATTTTTTGGGTTTACATGCAGAGGCAGTAGAGATTGGCAAAGACGAGGGTGTAAAAGTGATTTATAGGGCTATGATGGGCCCTGTGTGAAGATGATTGACTGTTTTAGAGGCATCTGTTGTTAGACGCATAGTAGACATAACACTGTGTCACTCCACCATCACAGGCATGATCACTATTGATGGCAGAGATGTGCGGGAGCTGAATCCGTCTTGGCTGAGGAGTCACGTCGGAACAGTCAGTCAGGTAAATCCACCAATGACAATATTTTCAAATGTTGCAATGATAAAAAAAAAAAGACATTAAATATGTGTCCTGTTTATCTGGAGACAAAAAAACCTCTCAAAGTTTGACACAAGGTGCATGGAAAAATAAAGAATTTAAAAAACTACCCAAAGCTGTGAACTTGGGTGTCAGACAAATGTTTCCCTGAAGCTGTTGAGACAGAGACTGTCCAAGCAGTTGAAGATGGACATATCTGACACAACCTGCTTCATGGCTTTGTGTACATTATGGGACTTTTTTGATATCTTCATTACCTACTGCATGCTACATTACACTTTGTCTGGACTTAATAAATCATTGTTTTTAAGTTAATTATTGCTATTAAATTGCTAAGTTATAGTTAATCATACAGTAATTGATATCAGTGAAGATTGACATTTGTTAATGCTGTGTGTGTGTGTGTGTGTGTGTGTGTGTGTGTGTGTGTGTGTGTGTGTGTGTGTGTGTGTGTGTGTGTGTGTGTGTGTGTGTGTGTGTGTGTGTGTGTGTGTGTGTGTGTCACAGGAGCCTGTGCTCTTCTCCAGCTCCATAGCTGAGAATATAGCCTATGGTGCGGCGGATCCCAAGAGTGTCACAGTTGAGGACATCCACCGTGCTGCTCAGATTGCCAACGCCTATGACTTTGTCCAAGGCTTCCCCAAAGGCTTCGACACCATGGTGGGGGAGAAGGGAATTCTTCTGTCAGGTTAGCATTTACTTATTGTGCTCATTATTGATTGTTAACATGTTCTTGTTCTGTAACATCTGCTACTAGTAATCAATATGAATATATCAGGATGGGTTGAACAGGAATTAATATGAATGCCATGCATGTGTTGATCCCATTTACAATGGTTTTTTTTTTTTTATTGAAATTGAGAACAAATTGACTTTTGCACAAATATGCTATAAATGGTACAAACCTATTGAATAGCACCTGTTTAAACAGTGGATTCAATGGGAAGAGGTGAAATGGAAATGACACCTTTGTCATTTAATCCTTAAAGAGTTCTGAGGTGGTGTCTGTAGTCGTTCCCTTCATTCATTGACATTCTTGACCAGATTTGCGGTGTTTCATCACATTAAGATTTTATAGACTCAATTTCACTAAAGCTTAATCTTCTAACTGGGGGATTACTCGTCTGATTTGGTGACTACGTAACCTTTAAATGTGTGCAATATTGAATGTAATGGTCTAATCTCCTCTGGCAGGTGGTCAGAAGCAAAGAATTGCCATTGCAAGAGCCTTACTTAAGGTAAAAGATTTTACTATACATCTTCTACAATCTAATATCAGTGCAAAATCTGATTTCATTTGTTTTAATTTTGTATAATTTTTCTTTAGGACCCCAAGATACTCCTGCTTGACGAGGCCACAAGGTAGGAAGAGACTCTTTTAACGGATTGTCCTGTTTTCCTGTGTTCACGATTGGGTGTTGATCTGAATAATTTCATCACACTCTATCCACCTCTTTATTCCGTTTTTTTTTCTCTCTCTGCCACTCCCATCTTTTCATCCTTCTCTCTCCCTCTCTCCCTCCCTCGCTCCTTCGTGTCAGTGCGCTGGATTCGGAGAACGAGTACCTGGTGCAGGAGGCGCTGGAGCGTCTGATGGTGGGCCGCACGGTGCTCATCATCGCCCACCGCCTCTCCACCATCCAGAACGCCGACAGCGTGGCCGTGCTGGACCAGCGCCGCGTCGTCGAGTGCGGCCGCCACGCCGAGCTGCTGGCCAACCGCGACGGACTCTTCCGGAAGCTCATGGAGAAGCAGGCCTTCATGCAGGAGGAGCAGAAGCAGGCCCTGTATGAGTGAAGGAACCAGAGAGACCCCCCCCCCCTCAGAGGCCAGAGAACTGAGACTGGGTTATCTCTGAGGGTCAAAGGTCATCCAGCAGCACAGACTGATGGGGGCACAGTGACGTATCTGACGGCACCAGCGGGTGGTTTGATTCTGGCACATAAACACTCTTCCGATGCTAGCCTGAGCGTAGCATGCTACCTCAAGCTGACCAATGCTTTGGGTGTGGATTGGATGCAGACTGAGAACAGGATCTTTTTTGTTTTCTCACTGACAATGTGTATTTTAAATGGTGGTAAAGGAGCTGAGGAAAACTACTCTTTGACAAGAGAAAAGAACATGAAGTATGCTTAAATAACAACCAACCAATACCAACAGCAAAAAGACCGAAAGGAAAATGATACTTGTGACTTGTGTGCACAGCATCAGTCAGTCTGGGCGTCCACTAATCAAACCTGCCTTAATGATCTTTATGTTTGTGACCCCTTAGAGAGGCACACAGTATGCCTGATGTTTTTATGACTGCACAATTTATATTTTTGTTGTATCCAAAAACTTGAACGGTACTGTACAGTGTATGAAGATCTGCTTTTTGAACTCTAAGTAATGACTCCCCAGGTTTGAAGGCTTTATTTGACTGATTTCAGATGGACTCTCCCAATTGTAACACACAGCAGTAGTATGTTGTTATAGGCCTTTGTGAAAAAACACCTTGTTTTTTTGTCTCTTCAGTTACTTTTTCCAACATTCCACGTTGTCAAAGGAATTACAGTGACTGTAGGCCTAATTACTGAAAGTCTTTATGACTTCTATACAGTGAACTGTTAAGCTGGTTTGGGATCAGTTAGACTTCTGATCATGGTGTTGGAATTGTCTGCGATGGCCAACAACCTTTGTACACTGATGAAAAGAAATGCTCAGATTTAAAGTGTTAAACAATTCTGGGTGACAAAACTAAGAGATCCAGTTAAATTGAGAAACCTCAGTGGAAGTCCTCTGCAAATGACTGCATATTTATGAGAAATCAACCACAAGTGCTGATGCTGACACGATCGCCACTTCGGTCACGTTCCACACAGTGCACTGAGCTGCTGCTCTGCAGGAGGTGGCACCAGGGCAAAGCAGTGTAGCGATCTAAACCACTGGTTGAATCAAACGCTAATTATTTTTAATGACGAAATTAGCCAAGGCTGGAATTATATGATCACTTGTCATTTGTTCTAAATGTCATTTTTTTTATTATTATTATATTTTAGCCAATCTGTAGCCAAGTGTTTCAGTTGATGTTGGTGTATGCATATAGTCACAGTGTCACAGGGTCAGTATGTCACTCAGTTGTACTGCATTTGTATAGAGAAACACATTTTATTCAGAAAATGAATGTCCTGTGCCTAGAGTGCAAATACTATGTGTCTCTCTCTGGATGCTCCTGTGTGGCCACTAGAGTTTGTTAGCAACAGATGGAGAATAACCAGGACAAGCCTGTCCTTGTTCTTATACATCTTCAGGAGTGGTGTGAGTGCAAAGCAATATGATTCATTTTAACTGAGCAAGTTACTGCACTGGCTTGAATGATGCACACTTTAATGACAGCTTAAAAAAGAAGTATACAATACGTCAGAACTATATATGTTTAAATGTCATATCAATCCATGTCTCTATTTTTGATGTATCAGTTGAGAGATTATTTAATCAATATGAAAAAAATAGTTTTGTGTGATAAATTATTAGGTGTTAAAGTATAAATGAAAATATATTGCTGAATTGTCTTCTCCATTTATTTGAATTTTTGTTACATTGTTTTATTACTCAATGATGGTGTAGTACTGCTGTTCGCCACAAGGGGGCCCTGTGGTCATATGCAGTGTGCAACATTGGGCCTTGTGTGTTGATGAAGGTGCATTGTCTCTTCTCCCCACTCCACCTCTTTAGTCTGTTTTAGTAGGTCTCATGTACACACTTACACGTTCACCCCCCGGGAGGTTGGCTGTGTCATGCACGCAGTAGATGTGTGCGAAAGAATATGGTATAATTATTAAAATAATGTCCAAATAGTAGCGTAACAGAGGCGTGATGTAGACCTGAATGAAGCAGTTTTCGTTTATCCATGTATATTTCTCAAACTGCTCAAACACAGAACTTCTGAGAACATTTTATAGAGTGGCACTGCTTTTCTGACCCACTTCCGTGTGTGTCAGTGGGCCTGTTTCCCCATCAACAGTGCAGAGTGCATGCGACCCCCTGGAAACCACTGGTTGCCATTCCGGCTCCTGTGCCTGGTCTAGTGAAGAGAATCCTACCCTATTAGGGCTCGAGACTTGAAGTGGTCCTCTGGTCAGTGGAGCGGGTAAGCAGCTTACCTCCCTCCCTGACCAGGAGACCTGTGTGATGGTTAACCAAGGCCTGGTAACGGTTACCCTAACAACCAGCACCTAGACAACCAAATTGAGCAGAGGCAACACCAATAAAAGAACACACACACACACACACACACACTGAAATTGAATATTTTACAAAGTAGCCTTGATATTATGCCACGTAAATGCACCTTTTTTTTTCAAGAGTTTTGCTCGTTTGCTTTTTTTCTGTTCTGTTGTGAGAGGAAACATTTAGCACCTCCAACTGTTCTGAGAGTCTCCCTCTTTGCTCCTCCTTTTTTACACTTTTTTAGATTATTTTGGGGAATACATTGCTGTAGATTGCACTGCAACTGTCCTATAGGTTGTCCCTCGGTTTTCTCTGTGAGGATGAGTAGGCTACTCAGAAATGTATTTTTCAGACCACAAAGGTCAGATGTAACACAATTCATTAGCTGTTTTGGACATACATTTATCCACCGTAGTGTTCTATGTAGTGAACAATTGGTGGCTTTTGGTGTATTGTATAGTTTAGTGCACTGTGTGGTGAATGAGTGGATGTGTCCCGAATGAAGGCGGCATGGCAACATCTTTACTAGTCCTTGAAATATTTAAAACATTCTATCACTAGTTACCTCTGTGTGTCAAATGCATATCCCCTATATTCTGGCCCATGTCGGCAGGCAAACACCTGGACAGAATTTAAGCATGCATCTTATTGCTCTCACTGCTACTGCAGCAGAGGCCACCCAGCTCTAAAACAAAACACTTTGACACAAATTAACTTCACAGTCTTTATTTTTAAAACTTAGACATCTCCCAAACAAAAGTAATCTGTCATAAAGTGTGACATGATGCATAACAAAAGAGGACATAAATAAACACTACAAAATGTTTTTTTTTTTTTTAACCGGATGGTGCACACCAACAGCCGCTCACCACTACTTGAATCCATCCCATCTCCCCATCAGCGCATGGTATCCTTACCACCTTACAGAATTAACGTGTTGACTCCCAACATAAAGAAATAATTATGAAATCATGAAAGATAATAGACTATGGCAGAAGTCACCTTAGCGGCAGATTTATCCTACGCCATTTCCACTTATTTCACTTTTGTCTTCAGACACGAATTTATCTGCCGCGAGTTCAGGACTAAAATCGGATAAACCTCTTCCGTTATCCCACCGCTCACTGAATCACTGCTATGGTCGCATAATATATGGGTCATCGGCGTCAAACGATAGAGGGTTGGTGGTTTTACTCTGTTAAGGCAAGGAACTAGATCAGGAAAGTCCTCCTTGTTGTGTGTGATGAACCATGTAGAAAGAAACTGTTCTACAAATCCTACTCTCCATATACGGACCGCGCAGCGTGGCTTGAGTTCATGACTCCAATGCCTTCTATGGGCAGCCGCGCACCCCTCAAAACGACGCAGTCATGTCGCTTCACTACTACGCACCCGTACGTTGACACTCTAAGATCCAAATATGGATGAGCGCTGGGAAAAATTCCAATAGAACCCATAGACATCCTCAATGGTGTGTGAGACAGATTTAAAAAAAATCACAGGCGATGGGTATATAAGGTTCCCCTTGGTGTTCGTCCTGCCGTAGCGGGAACCAGCAGCGGTAGCCTTTGCATTGAGTTTCGTCTGTGACCGGCAGCAACAAGGTAAGGAAGCTGGAGTTGATCCAGTAATTATTTGCCCATTAAACAGTTTAACAAGTAATTTACGGGATTCCAATTAGGACAGTATGCTAATGCTTAAATACGCTAGAGAATGTTTTAATTTGTATGCATAACCTACTAGATTATGAGGAGTAACTTCAGAATGGAGCTGAACATGTAATATTGATGCAATAGTCTCGATATTCTCAAAATAAACTCTTAAGAGTGTTACGTGTTGGCTATTATTGACATCTCTCCATGTTGGGATTGATTGGTTTACTATTTTACTTTAAATAATTAGAACGTTTGGTGCAGTATTTATTGAGCCAAAGACATTTCTTTACTGAAATAAGCCTATATGATATGCAATTTCAAGCGAAAGTCTCATGCGTAAAATGTAGTCTCTAGAGCATACATCCATCTTAGTGCAGGCTACAGCCTTTTGTAGCATACGATTGAACAGGTCTTTAAAAAGTATTCGTAGAATTTCAGCTATGACTCAATTATAGTGGGAAATTCTAAAAATATATGAGACAGGATCAAATTACTGGATCGATCCTGCACCTGTTGAGGCTCAGTTCCTCTCCCCTCCTCCTCATTCAGTCCCTCTTTTCAATTGTCTCTCTCTCTCTCTCTGTCACCCCTCTCTCTATCCTTCTCCTGCTGCCTTTCCACACTGTTTATCTATTGCCCCTTGCCAGTTTTGCAGACATAAAATAGTCCTCCACTGAGATTTTTAGTGCAATGCCATTATGCTATATGCAGTGTTAAAGACTGTGTTGAGTCTTTGTACTTGAGGTATTTATGCGTCTACTTTTGTTTGACACATTAGAACCCATCAAGATGTGCGACGACGACGAGACTACCGCTTTGGTGTGCGACAATGGTTCAGGCCTGGTGAAGGCTGGCTTCGCCGGTGATGACGCCCCCAGGGCTGTCTTCCCCTCCATCGTTGGTCGCCCTCGTCACCAGGTATGGTATCCATAGATACATGTACAGTAATAACATGTTAATGCACAGGAAGCATAGATTACACATATAGCCTATTATTATGATTGCCATTTTGTGACTCTGTCTGGTCTTGTCTCCCAGGGTGTCATGGTCGGCATGGGTCAGAAGGACTCCTACGTCGGTGATGAGGCTCAGAGCAAGAGAGGTATCCTGACTCTGAAGTACCCCATTGAGCACGGTATCATCACTAACTGGGATGATATGGAGAAGATCTGGCATCACACCTTCTACAATGAGCTGCGTGTGGCACCTGAGGAGCACCCCACCCTGCTCACCGAGGCCCCACTGAACCCCAAGGCCAACAGGGAGAAGATGACCCAGATCATGTTTGAGACCTTCAACGTCCCCGCCATGTATGTGGCCATCCAGGCTGTGCTGTCCCTGTACGCTTCTGGCCGTACCACTGGTGAGAGATACGAATATAGTTAGACTTTTACACACACACAAAACAACATTTAGTTAGTATATATCACTGTCTTTTTTACCATTTTCTTTCAAATATAACACTTGAGTATTTGTCTTACTGTCCTGTTTTGGCGAGCTCATTATAACTGATAATTGTCACACCATAGGTATTGTGCTGGACTCTGGTGATGGTGTCACCCACAACGTGCCCATCTATGAGGGTTATGCTCTCCCCCACGCCATCATGCGTCTGGATCTGGCTGGTCGTGATCTGACCGACTACCTCATGAAGATCTTGACTGAGCGTGGCTACTCCTTCGTCACAACTGGTGAGACTCCTTTGTTTTTGTTTGAAGCATCCACAATGGCCTGTGTCCTGTGCTGCCCAGATATCCACTTTAGTTTGCATGCCAAACAGCAAGCATCGGGCCTGCTCTATTGTAATACCTCATTGCACCACATGTTGCGTTGTATTAAAGGCTGCGTGTAACAGGCTGCCTTAGAGACAACTCGAATTGACCAGATTCCACATAACTCCTGAGTGGAGTGCCTTAGAGCAACGTTAACATTACTGTACGGTGTCTTTGCACTACGTTGTGTGTAGGTAGATATTGCCAACATTTGGACAGTGACACTACATGGACATTATATCCAGTTCCTTTCATGGCTAATGAAATGCTTCTATTATAGCCGAGCGTGAGATCGTGCGTGACATCAAGGAGAAGCTGTGCTACGTGGCTCTGGACTTTGAGAATGAGATGGCCACCGCCGCCTCCTCCTCCTCCCTGGAGAAGTCCTATGAGTTGCCCGACGGTCAGGTCATCACCATTGGCAACGAGCGTTTCCGTTGCCCAGAGACCCTCTTCCAGCCTTCCTTCATTGGTGCGTACCTGGTTCCATGGAAACACATATTGATATACACTGTTCCCAGTTACTTCAGGTGTATTGAGTGTCTTACATGTTGGTGTTCACCTGAACAGGTATGGAGTCCGCTGGTATTCATGAGACCGCCTACAACAGCATCATGAAGTGCGACATTGATATCCGTAAGGATCTGTACGCCAACAATGTCCTGTCTGGTGGTACCACCATGTACCCTGGTATTGCTGACCGTATGCAGAAGGAGATCACCGCCCTGGCCCCCAGCACAATGAAGATCAAGGTAGGCCTATACATCACAGATTGCGTTTGCCTTGAAGTTTGACTGGCACCTACTGACAACTGGCCAATGACCCAATCCATTTTCTAAACACACTTTTTCGTCTTCTTCCAGATCATTGCCCCACCCGAGCGTAAGTACTCCGTCTGGATCGGTGGCTCCATCCTGGCTTCCCTGTCCACCTTCCAGCAGATGTGGATCAGCAAGCAGGAATACGATGAGGCAGGCCCCAGCATTGTCCACCGCAAGTGCTTCTAAATCCGTCATGGTCATCCTGTGCATCTGCGTGCTTGGGCTCGCGCAGTGACAGAACACATTGTTGTCATGGGACAGCTCTGGTACAATGTGGAGAAACAATGTGTTGCGTGATGAAAAATGCTGCAAGGATCAATGAACACTACAAAAAACGTTATATAAAAAAAGAAAAAAAACACCATGTTACTGAAAAAAGTGAATGTAAATGTACATACATATTAATTTATTAAAGTGCATTCTTTGGTATTTTTTGAGAGCTGTCTGTCAACAGTATGTGGAATACCAACATCTTGAGAGACAACTGATGCCAGCGTGAATCTTATCAGCATCTGAATATTAGGAATTCAGAAAATGTATACCACTGACAATGGCCATCAGAATCATCTGATGCAACGGTTTTCAAAGAAGCTGCATCAGTCAGCCAACCTATTGACAGGAATCTGAATACGGTAGCTGAATTATCCCAGCCGTGCAGTGTGCACAAATTTGACTGCACTTAAGGGTACCCTCAACCCCCCTCTGTCTCGCACCCACTTGGACATGCACAGACATGCTTTTCTGTTGCTTAATAGTTTCGTGACCCCTACTTTTGCCAGTATATCTTTTGTGTCTGTGTGTTAGGCCAGGTTCATGTTGTCAGGTTCAGTTCTATCTTTGTCTAGTGCTGAACAAACACCTCCTTCCCACTATGACCTGCACTGCCAAGTGATAGAATGAAAACTGAGTCCTGACGCTGGCATTATTGGAATGTGCTTGGTTTGCCGCACCGTGAAGTTTAGTGGGGCCCTCCAAGACAGACGTGGCTCTGACTAGGCCTACCTCAGGCATTTCTGACCATTGGCATAGCCTCTACATTGCTATAGGCCTAAACAAAACCCAAATGTTTGTCTGGATAAGATACAATATATGGTTTAAATTAGGAAGTGCTCTTGACAGCTTCAGGTTCCACTGTGAGGGATACCTCCACCATTCAATTCTAAAGAGCTCTTAACCTCTCATTCCACTTCAAGGGACATCTTAGGCAAAATAATCCAGTCTCTGCAAAAAAAAAAACATGGATTGGAAATGAATGTTTTTCTCAAAATGATATGGCTCCAGTTTAGATTTGAATTGCTATGTGGTTATTTTAAAGTTATTCCGACTATTCGAATTCTTGGTGATCAGTAGGCCTATGCCCGTCCCACCTGTTGCTGCATACAGTAATCTAATCTCATTATGCAGCTCCATTTAACACGTGTAATTTCAAGCTTCTTCGAATGCCAAATAACATAATAGTTTCGATTCAGTAGTTTTGACTGGATTCGCTTGATTTATACCTATTCACTTTTACATTAGATAAACAGTGGCTGCGTCTTCCACCTGTTGACGCAATACAAATTCATTGTACCAACTCAGCCACCGGGAGGAGCTACGCTGAATCGTAGCTGCCTCAAGCGCCATCTGTCCATGTCTTCATCCGTTTGTCATTTGAACATGTAAGTAGTCTAACTAAAGAGATTGTTACTAGAACAACACATGTCATGTCTGATTGCATAATTCATTATGATTTGCCAAATGTTGTGTAGCCTAAGCTAAGTCTGCGGCTGGCGAGTCCTAAAAAGCAGTTGTCATACGGACAGCGTATGTATGGCAGGTTATGTTTTGCAAGGTGATCCGAGAGCTCCGATTTAAAGCGGATAATAAGTCACTCTTCTTGTTTCTAATTTTAGAGTCTGCATTTCTCAGTTCACGCCTGCGTTAGTGTCGTTACAAGGACAATTGTTTTTTTTCCTTATCATTGCATTCAGATGAGTGCGTGCGTGGGTGGCTTTTTGGAATAAAATGTTCAAATGCACAAATGCCGTGATCTAGGCACGTCGGTCTAAACGTCGGTCTAAACGCACGTCAATAGAGTAAATCAAATGGAATTGTTCATGGCACGGGCTCAGTGTAAGTGTCAATTTGTTATGATTAGCAGACAGAAATGTTTGGTATTTATGGAAATATGGTATCTTAAAGACAGTGGCCTACGTAGGCTACGCAACGCCATCTCTAAAGTGGGCGGAGGTATTCGCCAGGGAGGGCTGGGAGAGTGCGTACCCCAGCTGCTCAGTGATTGGTTTGCATTTGCTAGAGGCCCGCACTTCCTTCATATGTTTTGGTTTAAATGTCTGGCGGCGGAAGAAATGTTTTGCTGTCTATGACTGAAATGGAAGAAATGCGCAAATCTTGGAAAGCTTGTCGGTAAATATTTAATAGGATAAGCAAGCCAACGAGCTAAGAAACTGTTGCAAAATATGTATTCGCAGATCCTTTTTCTAAATGCGACAGTGTGTTGTATTGTCTTCTTTCAGCTGAAACCAACCAAGGGAGGTTGTGAGAAGCCGCTGTAACAACATGGTGACGAAAAGGATCAGGTCGGAATACATGAAGAAATTTAAAGATCCTAAATGGGAGAGTTATTCCAGGTGTTATGAAGAATTATTGAAATATAGACGGACCCGCAGGCTTTTGGAACAAAGTCATAATCCATGGTTTTGGGGAGATAGTGCGAGTGATACTGAATCTGGAAAATCAACTCCACTGAGAAACAATAAGGTCGAGCCTTTGGCGCTGGAGGATGAAACGCCACCAAGACGGTCGAAAGTTCCCGAACAGCCGGTGACTGCACCCGATCACGCGCCCGAACCTAAGGCTGGAGAAAGTCAGGAGGGTCCAGAATCATCTGACAGAGGTAAGACATCATGCATAACAACCACTGCTTTTGACGCTGTAGGGATTTTAAATGCATGAGACTTACCCACGTTTACTAGCCTACATGTTTACTGAAAACTCTAATCTCTAATTGCCCTTGAGCCAGAGGCCAATTTGACCCAACATTTTAGTAACCTTTCAGCTCATCCTAATAAGCAGCCAGGTAGATCAGATAATTAGTGATCTTACCTGTGTTAAGTGCACAGGTAGAAAGAAAATATGTCTACCTCTGCCTAGAGTATACTGGTATGACTGGTATTGGATCCAGAGAATGAACAGAGTTTGTACATTCTTAGATTGCAAGAAAGAAGCATGGCTCAAAACTTTGATGGGAACTCCTCTTTTCTCCAAACAGATGGTGAGAATTCTCTGGTAGAACCAGAAGTGGAAGAGAAGGGGGAGGAGGAGAGAAGTAGATGCAGATCTTCTCCTGTTCCTGACGTAGAGCCAGCGGTCGCGGCCAAACCCAGATCTCGCCAACATACTTCCAATAAGTCCATACGACCCAAGAGCCAACCACGCAAATGCCAAGAAGCTAAGGACACCAAAGACAACAAGGAGAATAGGCATCCTTTTGCTCTGTATGGATGGGGTGAGAGGCAGGCCGACATGGCTGCAAAAAAGACCCACAATGTTGGCCCTGCTGCATCCACCAAGGAGGTGAGAACCGATGTGTCATAGATTGAGAAAAGGAATGATCTCGTTTTATGGTCAAATTGGTAGTCTGTTTTTATATTGTGCTGTTATTGTACATTATACTTCTTTATCAGTACTGTCTGTGTGTGGTCAATACAATCTCTTGAATCTACATTCAACTTCTACATTCATACTTTAATCTTATTGCTCATTAAAATGGCAGAATGAAATGTTCTAATGCAGGAAACCTGCAACCACGATGAAATCTTCCCGTTTTTTGTCCAGTCACATATTCCAGATTATTGAGTGACCACATTGTGTTTTCTTGGTCAGATCCACGAGTCTGCCTTGCGTGCCAAAACCCGCCGGGAGGTGGAGAAACAGACGAGGAAAACGGACAAGCGCAGAGCGCGCTCAGTGGACCTCGAGAAAGTGGCCAAAAACAAAATTGTCCCCGACTTTGATCCCTGGATGACGGAGTACATGCGCTGCTTCTCGGCTAGATCTCGGTGAGGATGGAGGTGGTGGTGGTGGACCTACATCGATCTCAGCCTGAAACGACGTCTCGAATGATGCAGATCAGTGTGCTATCAATACATCAGCTCATAGGTGTCTTTCATCAGTGATGTTTTATAGAAGTTGGGCTACTATTGAGTTTTGGAGGGCTTTTTTAATGTGGGTGTTATACTGTAAATCCTTCCTTACTTCTCACTTTTATGCTTTTACTTACACTCTTTTGCATTCCTGCACATTCCATTAACATTCCTTAACTGGGAGAGTTCAGGTAAACTTCTGGTACATTATTGAAAATGTATATTTATCATATGATACTTTTCTACAATTTCATTGTTTTGACTTCACAGATGCTGAAAGTTTAGAAAGTAGATATACTACTGAAACCATGAGCCATAGCCTTACCTACATCACCACAGGCCTATGTGACCTAATGCTCTGTTTTGAGTTTTATTCAGCTCACTCAAATGTGGTATCTTTCATAAATCTCCTGAACCAGCAGCCCATGTGGCATAGTAGTGTTACTTTCCTGCTCACTGCAGTTTTTCTTTCTAGACTATCAATTTTCTTGTCTTTAAAATCCATTCCAAAGTGCAGGCATACTGTGTCATTCTTCATAGACATTGAGACTTTCCGAATAGAAGACTTCCATCTGTTCTTGAGTAGCCTCTTTACCTGCTATATTTCATGAAGGGCACTATGAATCATGTTTGGAATTCTTGCCGTAAACAGCCACAAAAAAGGACAAAAATATAAATGTGTTCATATCATTACAATTATGTCAGTCATCGTGTTATCAAAGCACTCCATCTCAGTTAGCAATAATTATTGGTGTTAACTAACTGTATTAAATCGTTTTAACACTATACTGAAACATGTTATGTTCAAACATAATGTATTATTCTTTAATATAGATGTAATAGGTAACTGTCTGGCTAGCATTTCCAAACAGTTGCTCAAAACCTTATTCTTCTTCTAAAAAAAAAGTACGGTGCTAACATTACTTTGACCATTTAGGAATGCTGCAGATTTGAGACGCAGAGCCTTCTGAACAAACCCATGTCCAGTAATTAGGAGGACAAAAAACCTCAAAGTCCCCGCTTTATAAGGGTAAAGAGTATTTCTCAATGTCATAACATACTGAATAGCTTTTCAACACCTTTTGGGTTAATACAGTTTGCAATTTTGTATTATTTTTTAATACTTTTATCTGTATGCAAATGCATATTTTGTCATGTGAAGAATGACTTGTTGGTATATTCAGTTTTAAAAAATGATATCATTGGGCTTGAGTGAGGGTGTTCTTTATCTATTGTTTAGTGCAATATGAAGGGAAGGGAAATTCTTTCCACAATCCCTTTTTCATGTTTATAATGTATTTTGTACTTTTGAAAAATTTTGACATCCTGTGTGTGTGTGCTTTTATTGTAGAGTATTGTTAATGATGTGAACTGCCACAGGAATTGGCTGTGGCCCAATCAATGAGCTGTCTGCTCCGTCTAATGGCTTAGGTAAGCCATTATAATGGTTGTTTATATGACATCGAAGTGCTTGGAACTTGGCCTAGGAGGTCCACGGCTATGGCAAAGTAGTGCAAATCAAGCTCAGCTGACCTCACAAACAAAATAAACTTGTGAATAAAACATGTTATAAAATGTCAACATTTTATTTTTTTGTTTCTGAACATTGCTTCTGTTTTACGCAACATGGTGTTGTGCTTGATTTTAAACACTATGATTCATTCTGAGAAACCACAGACACCCTAACCATGATGAAATAAGAGAATTACACCAATTTTAATTTGTTCAAAACATTAACCATGCCTCAACACTCATCACGGCCTAGTTTAAAAGAATCATGCAGTCAAATTATTTAAGGATTAAGACAGAAGACAGTTTCTTTCAGTGTTTATAAATACAGTCAGAGGCGGCAACGTCTAGAATTATGTCATTTGAAAAGCTGCAGTTAAAATAAGTTACATACACTACATAAATACATACAAATGTCTGTCTTGTCTGATATCACCAATATTAGATTGTGACATGTTTTGTCTTTTATCTTTTTGCCTTTTTTGATGTAGTGTGGATTTTTCTGTATTACAGTAGATGTAGAATAAGCTGTAAAAGGTGAAGTGCCAACTTCAGATAACCGAGCCAATACAATTCTATATTCCATCTCTTTAAAAACAAACAAACAAAAAAAAACCCAGCCATTTTCAGATGAATGTGCCACTCAAAGACGTATGATTTTGATGATAAAAAATATTTGAGACACCTAAGCAATATTTTAGATGCCCAGCTACTTGTCCGTTGGCACTTCACAATGGCAGCAGTAGGTTACATAAGATATTTCTACGGTTAAATATAACTCTGGACTTTAAGCCATGTTCGACGATTTGCTTTAGTTTGAGCTATAACATAAATATACATTTATATTTATATATATATGGGGGGTTAATTACAACACACTGTCAGTCACAACATGACTGACCCTGCTGGCTAGTAGCGAAGATCTGCATGTGGTTGACCACTCAAACACATGACCAGTGGTGGTACAAACCTGCTGCAATCAAGTACTTCCACTCCCTCCACTAAGAAAAGGTTCTAAGGCAAGTTTTAAAAACAAAGAAGATAACTGTTTAAATACCAGACACTATATGTACAAAAGATCTGAGCAAAGCTCAACAAGGACATGGCAGTGCAGACATCACCTTTATTTGATTTGAACTGTTGATTGTTTTGGTTGTGACAATATTAGTGCTGCACTACTTATACAAAAATAAGCCTTGGTCTGGGCTTCCCCCATGCACAACAATAAGTAACCTTTCAAGGCTGGGATTCCCTTTGAGTTGAAAATATCTTGAGCTATATTTTGTCTCTTTCAGCATTCAGCCTCAAAATACGCTCACCTGCAATTTGTACAAATGCTTAAAATTCAGTGATGTCACGGTCTGGACTGAGTTTCTTTAAAAAAAAAAAAAACACTTGAGTATCATTACATAATTGATTGAAGATGTGAAAAACTAACCAACTTTAAAGTCTTCGCTCCATCGTGCTTTTAGGATGCTTGCCTCAGTATAGATACAAAGTTTGATAGTGTCTTTCCCTCTGAGAACAGTGTAGAGGTATATATTTCTTTCTGTACGGCAGCACTGCTGTTCCCTGACAAATGACGATGAGAAACAGACACACTAAACTAAAGGATTAGATTTGAAAGGATTTCAAAGATATTTTGCTACACATTCAACATACAGTAGTGTATTTGGTATTTCATATGTCTGTAAAATCATGACAAACACAGGTTGTGAGAGTGAGACATTTTCAAGTAAAAATGAAGGGGCCTAGTGATCTATATTAAAAAAAAAAATACACACATGCTAAAAATGTATATTGTCATGATACACACTTGACAAAAGATGAAAGGCTGAAGTTGGTCCGTTCACTTAGAACATTTAGGTTTCAAAGATGCACAACTAAATAATGAAGAAGAATAATCATAGGCTGAAGGACAAACAGAAAACCTTGTGAAACATTCTCTCCAATGGAGGACACTCATTTTCTAATGAGGGTCCCTCCAATACTGCATGTTCAACTGGATATAAAGAAACACAGCAGCTTTCCATTTGAGGTGTGATAGTGATAGAACGCAAGAGCAGTGACTGTCTTTGTACAAACACAGGAAACTGAGAGTCCATGATAACTGCATACATGTGTGAAAGTGTCTGCCTGCAAGTCTGGGGAGTATTTTTTAACATTGCACTGAAAGGAACGATTCGCCACAGACGTAAACGCGATATGCCACTATTGACAGATTATCTATCATATGAGAGCTAAAGCTAAAGATGAGATGCATGTCCATGTCAATCCTAAAAACATGCTTTGAGAGGGGGGGCTTCCTCCAGAGTGGGTTTACAACATACACGGTGAGAAACTAGGGGGCATGGACGGGCCTGCCCTTCAACACAGGGGCGTTCAGCAAAGATGACAGGGATGACAGGTGGGTTTTCTTTTTTTTTCTGTTTCCCCTCTCTCCACTCTTGGATGTTTTGGATCACAAGGGCGCTCCCTCTCGGGGGGGGGGGGGGGCGGGGACGCTGATCTTGGCGTTCCAGAGAGAGCTGGAGTTTTGACGGCCCGGCCAGGGCTTCTCTCCGCCGCTAGCCAATCCGTCCGCAAGCAAAAAGGAAGGTTCAGGAAAAGAATCCGCCTCACCGAGCCCCAACATCACAACGCTTTCCCCCCACGGCTGTCCGATCTCTCCACGTCCTCACACACCTGTCTGCGTGCACAACAGGACAGTGCAGTCAGTTTACGTCATGACAGTGAAATGACACTAAAAACTCGTAAAAACACTAAAACTCATTTTCAAAGAAAAAATATTATTTTGTGCAAAAGGCCTTCTTTTTTTGGAGGTGGAAAACGAAAACAATACAAAGGCGAAATAAAACATAAAATCATCAGGTTTCAGAGGAAAATAAACAAAAACATTTAGGTATACAAAAAAACTAAGTATAAGCTATACAGGTACCAAAGATTAAAAAATGCAAAAATAAAATAAATAAAAATAACCAACTAATAAAACATTAGATACATAGAAACCAATGCAATTATTTAAGAAGTAGTGCATTTTTTCAAAGAAAAAAAAGAAAATACAAGAAATTGAAAGTCAGGAAAGGCTCTGCAATAATAATAATAAAAACTATCTCAATATACATACAGGGACATAAGGTAATAATATAGCTTAGAGAGATAAAAAGGGCCTTAAAAGTAATCAGTCATCTGAAATCAATTCTAAAACATACTGGAAGGCAGTGTAGAGAATATAAAACAGGAGTGATGTGCTCACACCTCTAGGTTTTAGTGGCTTCAGTTCTGCACAGTTTAAATCTGATGTGTGGAGTTTTGGTTAAGGCCATTGTCACTGTATAACAAAAGCAAAGGTCACCTTGGTTTGACAGAGAAAAAAAGACTCAACTGACAGAGGCCTCTGCAATCCCACATCATTATTAAAGTCATTAACCGTGCCTTTTCTATTCTTATTGACATGAAGGGCAAAGGGTTGCAACAGGATACCCTGAGTGTTGTTTAAAATTAAATCTCCTATACTCAAGAGACTAAATGTTCTCTGACACTGCTCCTGCCTCTGGCTCCCTCCAGTACAATCGCGCACACACACAGACACACACAGACACACACAGACACACACAGACAGACACACACACACACACACAGACACACACACACAGGGGTGCTGGCTACTGTTTTGGGGAGTGCACTGTTAAATCTCCACTTATTCCTGTCTCCATCCGACCCCTCCATTTGTCTCTCTGCCATTCCTCGGCACCAAATAAGGCGCTGCAGGGACCCTTGATGCCTCGGCTTCAGGAGGCATCAGGAGTTAAATATAACAGCTAGTGTAGTGTGCACCGTTACGGCTGGCTGATAAGGTTTGAAGTGGCAGAGAAGAGAAGCTGGAGGAGGAGGGGTTACTCTCTCTCTCTCCCTCTCTTCATCCCTCTCTCATGCTGTGGATCCCTCCCTCTACCTTCTCTCTCACGGACACTGTGCTGAGGCCGACATCTGCTGTCATGGAAGAGCCATCTTGACCAATACCTTTTGGGACACCAAATATAGTCTCCCACTAGGTCCTCTCCTCCCTCCTAATAGATGTCAGTCATCCATTAGCCCACATACAGTAAAAGGTAGAGAAAAATGGGTTTTAAAAAGTGAAATATTCAGTTTTGGGCTGCAACAATTAATCGATTAATTGTCAACTATCAAATGAATCGACAACTATTGTCTGTAAACGGTTTATCAGTTTGTGCACATTTTCAAGTAAATTACCTAAAATGATCCGACCACAGATTCTTAAACTCATCTATTACTCATCTATGACAGTAAACAAAATATCTAAAATGTGGACAAAACAAGGCATCTGAGGACATAATCTTGGGCTTCTGACATTCTATCAATTAAACAAATACTTGATTAGTCAGGAAAATACTCAAAATAATGTTTTTCAAAGTAACAACAACAGTAAAGGACCAGAGTAGTGTTCTTCCATGCTCATGCAAAAAAAATGTCATTCATATATTATATCCACTTGTTTACATTTGGGGGACAAAGAAGTATCAAAGAGAGAAATACTGTATTTCATGGCTTAAAATTAATCAGATCAATTGTATGGTAACTGCTACAGGAACAAAAATAAGTTAAGTAACACTACAAGTGTGAATGAGTGTAGTAACACTAGAAGTGGAGTGTGTATCGCTTCCTAGTCACCCAACCTCATCAGTTCAACACATCGCTATGTGCTACATAACAGGCACTCAACAGCTAGGAGCCAGAGTAATCACACTGGGAGTAGGTCCAAGGCCACTATTCAGCAGCAAACTTCACTCGTGGTCACTGCTGCTGGTCAAACACTAGTAGCCACGTTTACATGGACATTTTTTTTGTCATTCCGATTAAACTATTCTGACTGAAAATGTTGTGCCATCTGTTTACATGGGCTACTTTCTATTCCGATCAGGTGCTTGTAAACGCTACTTTTCATTGGGAAGATATAACAGTCGATCCGAATGACCATATACATGGGTGTTCATTCAGAATAGGAACGGACTACACCACCTCTTCCATTCCGATTACAATTCTGATCGGATCAGGAATTTTCATTCCGATTGAGGTGTTTATATGACGATTTTTATTCCAATTAAGCTGTTTTTCCGTTTCTAATCGGAATTTATTCTGCTATTGTCCTTAAATTTAGCCATACCATGCTATAGTTATTGCTATTATATAATTAACTGAGTGACTTATTTGATTGCTATTCTCATTTCATTGTTTTATTTCTCATTAGGTTAGTGCTTAAAATGATTGTTTTATTGATATTATTACTATTCTCCGTTTTTTGTAATTGTTCACTGTTAATTTAATTTGTATTGTTATTTATTTGTATGTCGCTTTGGATAAAGGCGTCTGCTAAATAACCATAATCATAACCATAACCATAACCATAATAGAAGTGTCCATGTAAACGTAGCTGGTGATGTTTCACATTAAGACAGCAGAGGACTGTACTTAGTCAGTACAGGCAGCTGTATGGTGGGCATTGCTGAGGCTAGTCTCTGAGATCTAATAATCACGTGAGACCATGTTTCCATTAGTTCACTCTGAACTTCCAGCATTTTTTTTTTTTTAAATCACCTCCACCGCTTACAGACTGTTCCTTCCTAACACAACATCAGTGAGCTGTGGTGCAATTAATAGCCTGTGCGGTCCCACTCCAGACTGGCTGGCTGGCTCTGGCTCACCTTGGTTGCCAGTGCGGAAGGCATGCGGATTAGCAGCCACACTCCTGGGCACTCTGGGCCTGCGCCCTGCGGGGGGAGCGCAGCTGTCGCAGCGCCGCGTCTCCGTACTGGATGCCAGAACCCATGCGCTCTGGGTCCAGCTCTCCTGGTGGACAGGCAGGGAGGAGGACATGCAAGTACATAAGAACAGTGTGGATACACGACAACAGAGTTCAAATGGACAGAGAATATTGGCACGGTGCTTTTTCCAGTGGGCCTATTAGCCTGTTTGATGCTCATTGAGCTCAATGCAAATCAAACAGGCTAATAGGCCTACTAGAAAAAGCACCATGCCAATCTCTAGCTATGGCGAAGGGTATGTGATGATGTGGGGCTATTTTAATTCCAACGGCCAAGGGAACTTTATCAGGATGCATAATATCCTGGATCAATGAAATAGCTGGCCTTTAAAAATAAAAATATGCCTGCCCCTATGTTAACCCTATGTGTTAAATTCCCATAGGGTTACATAGGGGGTCAAATACTTCCTTCCCCCTAACATTTAAGGAAAACATTGATTTATTTATGATATATTTATACATGATTTTTACTCATTTTTTTGAATTAAGGCATTAAGATCAGTTGTCAAATGGTGATTTTATATCTTTATCTCTTTTTAGGCAACTTTAGCATGGCATCAAATACATTTTCTCCCCACTGTATCTACACACACACACACACACACACACACACACACACACACAGGTGAACTAATGACACCACCAAAACATGGTCAAGCATACTACAAAGTGTATATTAAATCACACGTGGCCATGTAATTGCACACCAGTGTACAGCACAAGTGTCAGGCCGCTGATGATAAGTGTAGACAGATACCTGATTCTATCTTGTTGAGGATTTTCCGAGCACACTGCACAAAAGCCTCCTCCACGTTCTCCCCCGTCAGTGCGCTGGTCTCCAGAAACATCAGCTCTGCTCATCCCACAACAGAGAACAAGGACAGAAACCGCTCACAGTTAGAGGTCACATGTATCCTCCATTTGGCTCGCGGGACAGTCTATACGGCCATCCTTTACGACCCGACATAACTGTGCTAATTTGTTGGAATGTCACTGGAGCTGGTCTGAGGGTCACTCGGTGGATATTATCTGCATCATTATGCTCTAGCGACCTCTGGTGGTCAAATGTAAATATGCATGATAGTAATGCACTGTTTAGAAAGGCTTCATTATTATTAGACAAATGTTATTCATTATGCACACTAGTGGCTTTCCATAAAATATGGCTTAGTATATCTCTTCAGACTGATTGATATCTTGAAAAAGGGTGTGTTAAATAATAAATATGGCTCTTAAGACTGAAAAAAAGCAAGTTTCAACACATATATTTCACTCTCCTAGTCTTAACCCAGCTCAAATCCAAATCAGCTGTACACTGTATTTAAAATCTGGAATCAACAACAAATAAATAAATACATAAAACATTCTGACATACGGAATTTGTTAGGGTTAACAACCACACTTTAAAATAAAGTCCCTGCTGTTTGGAGGCAGACATGAGACAGTGCATGCATGTTCAGGTGATGGAGCACTCTTACCGTTCTCTTGTGCAAAGCGTGACGCCTCCAAGAAAGTCACCTCCCGATCTGCATCCAGGTCTTTCTTGTTCCCACACAGGATGATGACAATGTTTTGGCTGGCCAGCATTCTTGCATCCGTTAGCCAGTTTGTGAGGGCATTGTAGGTTTCCCGACTGCAAGGAAGACAGAAGACGCCGAGGGGTCCGATTACTCTACTACTACTATCTTAGCACTTTGAGATCATTTATTTGATGTAAAGCGCAATATAAATAAAATATATTATTATTATTACTACTACTACTGCGCCACCAGTGAAACGGCTCTATGGTGAGCAGCAATGTGCCATTACCTTGTGATGTCATAGACTAGCAACGCTCCTGCTGCTCCTCTGTAATAGCTGCGGGTGACTGACCTGCACACAACATGGACAAGACCATTCTCAAAACTTGAACTAATTAATTACCTACAAGTACAAGTGTGTGTATGCAACATAGATGCTAATGTCAGATGCCAAAATATAGGACATTTTCTTAAATAATAATTTAATCAAAAGTTTCCAGTTCCAATGTCTTCCTGTTCTTTGGCCTTGGAATTTTACACCCCAAAATGTCCTGATCGTGAGGGCCACGTTTGGATTAATATCCTAAAAAGTATAATTCCTAGCCTGCCCAAACTTTGAAGGATTGAATATAAACAGATTCTCAGTATGTTAAAAGTTTGTACTGCGCGTATGCCCATTCATTTAATAATACAGTATAGACTAGACTAGGCGAGGCTGGGTGAACCCTGCCTGAACTTCCGGGGAATTTGAATTTAGCCCGGCAGCTCAGGCTGGAAACCAGCAGATCTTTTCCCTCTGTGTACTGCCATAACCTTTGGCTCCAATCAGAAACGGCCATACTCTAGTCCGGGCACGCTATTGGCCGGCAACATGACGATAACGAAACTTTAGCGACGCGAAGTGCAGTAGAAACAAAGCGCAGCCTCGCCAGACTTGAAAGATCTTAAATCTTAAGATTGAGCTTAGTATGGTGAAAACCAGACTAGCATAAGACCCTTAACTCAGAACAAAGTGTAAACAAGGATATTGAGGGCAATATTTATTTTTTGCACCCACATGGTGTAAAACTGTTGTACCATTCCTTCATAGAGAAAAAAAAACTTGGTTAATTACACTGTTATACCTTTGTCTCCTCCTTCTTGCCCTGAGGAACTGGATCTTGTTGTTCCTGACTCCATGTAATTATCTATGGCACAACATTGATACTTTGCACACTAAATGCACTAAAGGTACATTAAGTTACTTCGGAAGGAATGTAATGTCCGCAACACTGATAAATTGCTCCCGGTTCAATGAAAGAATGCAACGTTTCGACCCTACTGGGTCTTCATCAGGCAAATTTTCAGCATGTTTTCTGCCAACCTTGAGCTGACAGACGAAACAAGACATCATCAACTCGGCTACACCAAAACACTCTGCACAAGCTGAAACAGAGACATGCTGAACCCCCCCCCCCCCCCCCCATCACTCAACAAAGCCCAGCCACATCAACTGACGAATTAGCACGAGGGGATAGAGACAATGCTGGAGTGATGCAGACACGTTGAAACACCAGTGCCTGATCTGCTTAGATGATTTGATGCTGACTGACTCAGGTAAATTAAAATTGGGTCTATAATAATCATTCACATTGTCCGCGATTTTTGCTTCCACATTCAGCACCATGCTTGTCTCTAAGGACATAAGGTAGGTAGCTAGCGATCGTGCTCTAATTGCCCTCTGTGTAGGCAGCTCATTAGCCTGTCTGACCACAAAAGGTGACTGCCAAGCGATCTTTAATGTCTGAGAGTCTTTCAGAGCAATGCCAACATACTGCCAAATGCAATATACCTGACAGTATTATAAAGCTCCTATAACAGTATGAAAATTGCAAGTGTTGATATAAAATTAGGAAACCTTAACAATAAAAACAAAGGGCCAATACGTCTTCTAGTCATACAATCTGATTGGGTAAAATACATTTATGGCATTATGAAAAGCAATATATTCAGCTTAAAGAGCCATTTTCAAGAGCATCATTCCACTAAGCACCATGCTAACCATGCCATTGTTTGTGGACTTTGCTACAACACTACTAATACTGAAACTTATGGCATTTACTGAAACTTCCATTTTTAGAGATTGAAGAAACAACAACAAAAAAAACAAATATTTTTACCAAGATCTGTGGTTGTTGTGTCTGGGCCTATGTAGACTACACAGTTCGTAAAGGCAGGAGGAAATGCACATTTCGCTGTGCTTCAGCTTTCTGCAGCCTGACAGGCCACCAAGTGAGAAAAAAAAATGTTGTTGACTCAAGCACTCTTCAGAGTGACTGTTTTCCCTCAATGCATTTCATTGAACTTCCTCGAGTCAAGACACAAAATACACCTGAGGCTTCATGATACATGTGAATTTATATGGTAATGATCAAACTTATTTTCTACCCAGCTGGTTGGTATGTAGTAGCCAACTAAGATTCATCATTCCAGTCACACAGAATCAATAAAGTGCTTTCCCTCAGAGTATCCCTCTCTTTTGAATAGTAATATAGAGAGCGTTTGTTACAGTTTGTCAGAGGCTCTCCAAGACTAGGTATAGAGGCCAACACTCATTCAGGCTACATACTTTTGTTAAAAGTCAACAAGCAAGCAAAACCAGATGGTAGAGTGAGTGGGAGCACCACCAGATAACCGGGTACAGCTCTACACGGCTGCTAGTGCTTCTCCCATCAAAGGCCGTGGATGGTGTGGGCAGATGCATGGAGAAACACTATCTGTGAGAGCCGAGCTGAGAAACCAAGGGAGGCTATGCACTGACTGCAGCCTCCCACACACTGAGACAGACGGGCGACATGATTGGGGAGCAGATGGCGCTGAGAGGGGACTAATGAGAAGACTAATGTGTCCAATGCGGAGCTTGTCATTTACTGTGAGCTTACTCAGATGTTCTGAAATAAAGTGAGAAACGTTAGCAACAGGTGGGAGGCCTTCCAGCGTTACCTAAATCTCTCCTGTCCTGCTGTGTCCCAGATTTGCAGCTTGACGAACTTGTTCACCACACTGATGATTTTGGAGCCAAACTCCACGCCTATTGTGTGGTTTGAGTCCTCCTTGACTGAAAGAGAGGGGAGAGGGATGAAAACTCATAGTGAAAAAATAAATCATCCAAAGTAGAATAATGAGAGTGGCATTAACATAAACATGTTGGGCCTACAGTGATTTTGAAATGGATTGGTGGTTTTAAACTTACATCTCTTTTCTATGAATTGGTGAAGAAGGCAAGATTTGCCAGTTCCTGCATTTCCTATAACAAGGAACTTGAACAGGAAATCTGTGAACCAAAATTAAAAGTGTTACTGTTTCCTTTTCCCGACAAACAAGTAAAACAGGATGGCTACGTGCTGCTAGCAGTATGAATTCATTGGAGTCTTGATTTGTAATCGTCAGTTTCTGATTTTGTAATGGCGTGTAGCCTAATGACAGAGATATAACAGCTTGTTTGTCAGTCGTTCTGATTATCACTTTGAGAAAGAATTCTGTCAAAATAATCTATTCTGCAAAATGGAACGTCATCAGCGGCAATCACTGTAGAGGAAGATACATGATATTGACAATGTCCAATGTCCTTTATTAGCATATCATCAATGATACATTTTGAACACTGTAACTTTAATCCGTGCCCATCTTATGTCGTTGTTTGCGACAGTGACATGTCAACTATCCAGCCTCAGGCTGTAACGTGAAAAACCAAGGATGGCTTGTGATGCTGACCTATGGATGGTCTTTCAGGATGTACAGCATAGCCAAGGATGTGTTAGCAAAGGCATACAAACAACGCTAAGCTATATCAAATATACGGTGCACAAAAGACAGTGAAAACTAACAACATTCCTGAACGATAGCAACATCACTAATTTAGCTTTGCCTTTAGCAGTGCAGAGGAAAAAAGCGGACAATACTCTGCCGTCTAGCTAAATATCACCTCAGCTAGCTAACGGACCTAGCTAATGATCTACAAATGCCTATGGGCGTGAGAACACTTGCTAAAATGTTTCATCGACAGGCAATACATGAGCCAGCCACTATTTTTTAACAAAAATAACGAGGACGATTCTGACACCTGCTTAAAAAATATCCGTGCAATGAATTCGAATAACGCTGCCATAAATCTTACCGTATGTCTCCGACATAGCCGGTGATATGTGTAGGTAACCTCGCCAAGTCTTGTTTTCTTTTTTCTTAGGGCAATAGACAGGGATATTAAATGAAGGGGCAAATCCCTCTGAGAGATCAGTGTATCCTCCCTGACCATTCCTCGCACTTCCTGTTTAGGATGTCAATCTAAAAGCCTTCCGAAATCGTTGGGTAGAATGGGCACACAAAGGTTGCATCCTCTAATAGCAGTGGACAGTTAATTTCAAGATCACATCATAACATAACAGCTTTGTTTTTGAGTGGTGATGCGTGTGATGGGTGGTGTCACATTCTTCATATTACAAATTTCACATAACCGAAACAGAAAAAATGTTGCCTTGAATATACAAACGCAAGACCATTTTTTTATGTCTTAATATACGTGAGTTGCTATCCATGACATTTAAATATTTCTATTATTTACTAAATAACAGAAGAAGATTTTTCTGGCTTCAGGACTTATAATCATAACCACAAGGGGGCAGTACCTCACCATACTCGTAATCAACGATACCAGGTAGCGCGACAGGGGGCGCAAGATGCAACCACATAGCCTACTGTTACAGTTTTATGTGTATAATGTATGTAGGCCTATGTATGCAAGTGTGAATGTATTTATTTAAACAATTGTTTGTAAGCCTACACTTGAATAGCTTACACACCTATACACAAGAAGGGTTCTGCAAGCTGATAGCACAGGCAGCAATGACTATAAGCACAAGTCTTATACCAGGAACTAGCCACCTATACGGCTAGGCCTGCACAGTGCACAGTATGTGACAACCATTCAGATTTCATTTATTTTTGGATGATATGATATGAGTTTCAAAAAAGTTAAAACTTGCTACACTGCCTCGGCTACTCTGTGTGCCCCATGCCTCACTTCCTTTCAAAAAAGCCTAGTGCAAATCTGATAAGCTGCAAATATGGATTTATAGTGAATATTGTTTGGAATTAAAGTCTTATGAGTGGTATTGACCCTGGAGTCCCTAGGGACAGATGCTCAGTCAATGGATGCCAAAGGATGGGTCAACAAATGTGCCGCATATGTGCACATGGACAGAGCGTGGTGAATGCTTATGAACCAAAGCAAAGCGATTAAGAGGAAAGCATTTTTAGAAAGCTTTGTGCAGGCAGTGACAAATCCTGCCATGAATACAGAAATATTTTTTGTAAATAGCCATAATTAGAGCACACGTGTAATATAGGCCTACATGTTTCTATGAGATACAAAATAATAAAAACAGGTGACAAACTCAAGGAATAACAATGGGCAAACACTTTTGCCCAGGATTTTCAGAGCAACCATCTTCTCGAATGTCCCCGTCGTCTGTTATATTTTGCAAGTGACCGGTGCACAATTTTCATCACATGTTCCTTTAAAATATAGACATGTCCATCCAGGTAACAAGTTGCACAATCCTCTATATTGATGTTTTGCATGCAAACATTTTCTAGCAATCATTTCATACCTACTGTAAATCACTTAATCCTGCAGAAAAAGGTTGTTTGCTTGTTTTTGCATTCATGTTGTCAGGAGGTACATCTGGGGTCTCCAAGCCACAACTTGTTCCATGTCCTCATCGGACAGATGTGAGGGGACATGATGAAAGTCTCCTTACGTAACATGTTGAGGATGTATAGATAACAGATGATCAAGTGAGATATCCTGTGTTTTTTTTTTTTTTTCATTTTCCTGTCTTGCTCTGTGTCAGGGTTGACTCTCTGTCCTGGCTGAGATTTAACCCTATATGTATCATCTATCATCAAAATCACAAAAGTCCATGCATGGCACATATGTCTGTCTTTTTAAACTTCGCCAATAAAAATGGTTTGTTCATGAAGATTATTCGCTGTGTACACCTGAGAATTTACACCAAGCATGGTTAGTTGATGTATTTTCTGTCATCTAAATTCGTACTTGCGCACAGTAAAGGCTCAGGTGTCAGGTGAACTGACTACTCAGCAGTATCAGCCAGACCAGTGAACATAATTAGTCCTTAACCACCAAAGAAGACACGTGGGCAGATTTGCCAGTTCATAGGGTTTGCCCACAGTGCACCTCTTGAGGAGGATGCCAGGAATTATATCCCAACAGCGTGTTCTAGAATTTCCGAGGGATTCTTAGTCGTGCATGGCAGTGTGAAGCCACAGACCTCTTTGCCCTCCCCAAGGAGAAGTGGTATCACTGGAGCACAATGGTATCCAGGAAGAAGGGAAGTGAACTGTCCTTGGAATCTAAAAATGTCATCACACCCTCAGAGCCAGGATGTTGTTTTGCGACGGGGGCGAGCTGGTGGGGGTGGTGTGGTTTTAAACCAGTGATTAGCAGGGAGTGCGTATATGTCAGGTTGGACCCTGGGTCGAAGCACACACAACAGGATGTTGCATTATGACATGCACCATCGTGAAAACGAAGTTTTTTTCTGTTCGCTGATGTTGAATGTTGTGAAATTCATTTGTCCTTTAAAGTGACAAAAAACACAATCAACAAGGTTTTGAACAACAGAGAACATCAGGTATGAGAATAACATTCTTCATTAATATTAAGTTGAACGGGCTTTCAATTTCACTCATTGATGTTTTCTTGCTCAAGTTAGAATGTGCATTTTCAGTTTCTTAATTAAAATCATAGATTATAGTGAGTAATCATAGAGGAAATGACGACCCTCTATGTGAAACCTACATCAGGCCAAGAAATAAATATTTTTTTTACTAGAAAGTAAAAAAAAAAAAAAAAAAAAAAAAAAAAATTCTGATCATCATGATCAGCTAAAGAACTCACCCAGAATGTGAACCACCCTGTGCTGCTGAGCCTGCAATAACACGGCATTCAATCCTTTTAGAGAAGAAATATGGCCTAGTCATGGCTGTGAGACTGACAGCTCCATCAAACAGATT
>NC_085011.1:12302040-12309540 GCF_963854185.1 Sardina pilchardus
ACAACTTCGCCCTAACGACCAATTCAGCCCGTCTCCACCGCTCAATTAGCAGACCGTTTCCCCCTGCCCTCCCGCCCCCTGGCCTACCACCCTCCTGGCGGCACAGGCCCAGAGCGGCCGCTATGCCAACGCGGTGGGCATGATGGGGACTCCGGCTGTTTGGCCGCATTACTGCGGAGACCCCGAGCCAGAGCGGGGCCGACTCAGCAGCCCTTTTGGGTTAGCGGCAGTCTGGGCACACACACACATCACACACGCATCACTGAGTTCTTTTGCACCAATTAGAAGGTCTGATATTCAGTGGTTTGTGGGGACGACGGTGTCCTCTATGGAAATGTCTGGGTACATTTGTACCCAAAACAACCCACCAAAGAGAATTGAGAGCGTAGCAAAACTTTGCGCTGACAACGTATAGGCTACGCTGTTTGTGGGGACAACGTATAGGCTACGCTGTTTGTGGGGACGATGGTGTCCTCTGTGGAAATGTCTGGGTACATTTGTACCCAAAACAACCCACCAAAGAGAATTGAGAGCGTAGCAAAACTTTGCGCTGACAACGTATAGGCTACGCTGTTTGTGGGGACAACGTATAGGCTACGCTGTTTGTGGGGACAATGGTGTCCTCTGTGGAAATGTCTGGGTACATTTGTACCCAAAACAACCCACCAAAGAGAATTGAAAACTTAGCAAAATTTTGCGCTAACAACGTGTAGGCTAGGATGCTGTCCTCGGAGCGGAAGTGTCGGCTCCACACTCATGTGATGGCTGTCATCAGAACGCGTGGGCTGAATTCAGTCAGAGTCTCGGTCAGCAGCCCCCTTTCCTGTCCTTTGTCTGGGCTTCTTTTGGTTCCTAAAAAGGAAACTGCAATCCCTCTGTCTTTTCTCTCTCCCCCCACCCCCGTTTTATCCCCCTTCAAAGAGAACATGTCAAAGCATACACAAATGGAAGACATGATCTAAGGAGGATTGTGCAATCGTTGTGTTTGTCAAGCTTCAGAGACGTTGAGCCCAAATACTGTCAGACGACAACACAGATCCTCTTCCTTGTTAGATGGGAGTACCAGGCAGTGATTGAGCTCAAGATAAAAAGATCCTCTTGATATAGAGAGAAAAAAGGATTGTGGCAACTTGACAGCAAATGATAGTGTGTCCTTTTTTCAGAAAGTTCCACTATGGAAAAATAAGCTCATTAACTTTGTTTTTCTCTGCGCTGCTACATAAATGTACAGAAAAGACATATGACTTCAAACTACTTGTTTATACTCTTGACATGTATATAGATACAGTATAGATAGACATCAAATGCAAATATTTGGTTGCTTACACTTTTAATGTTTAAAGACATTAAAACAAGGCTTGTCTTGTCAGTTCAGTGTCTGCCATCAACTTAAGCACAATATACCAACTTGGCTTCACTGAAATTTGTAGCTCACATTTTTCTATAAAGCAGCTATTTCATTTTGAGGATATACATTCTGTGAATGCATATGTAATATCTGGGAACTGAATGATTCAGTTAGTGGAATATTCTAAATTGTGCACAGTTCTCCAAATGCATCATAGACCTATATGTTACGTACATGTATCTAATTTGGCCTGAACATCAACAACACATCACTCAGTAGATCTCTCCGTGTCATGATCCTCACGTTTCGTTTGAGAGCACTCAGTATCTCAGCACCCTGCTGTGAAACGAGAAGAAGCCGACTGAATGAATGAGTGACGGGGGAGGCCAGAGATGGCTGGGCTGCACTGCAAAAAATGAAATCTAACGTAGGTGTGTGTGTGTGTGTGTGTGTATGTGTGTCTCGCGCGCGTATGTGTCTGTGTGTGTGTGTGTGTGTGTGTGTGTGTGTGTGTGTGTGTGTGTATGAGCCCCGGCTGCTCTCTCCCCCCACCGTGTCCCAGAGGCATCAGCATCACGGCACATCCTCCTCGCTATCAGCGCGCCTGGAGAGGAGGATGGAGCGGAGGAGTGAGGGAACCGGGGGCGACGAAGGGGAGGAGCGCCGGGATCCGGGAGATTAGATAGCGCGGAGGGAAAACAGAGCGCTGACCTGTCATGGATGTGCCTGGCTCCACATGTCAGGCTTTGGCCCCTCTCATCTTCATCTTCTCAGCCCACAACACACAGCAAGAGGTAGAGGCAGAGAGAGGTAGAGGTAGAGAGAGAGAGAGAGAGAGAGAGAGAGAGAGAGAGAGAGAGAGAGAAAGAGAGAGAGAGAGAGAGAGAGAGAGAGAGAAATAAACACAAGCAGACAAGCAGGAACCTGGGATGGAGAAGTTTTAACCTTGATAGTTTAACGACATTATGAGACAAATGCATAAGAGAGAGAGAGAGAGAGAGAGATAAAGAGAGAGAAAGAGAGAGAGAGAGAGAGAGAAATAAACACAAGCAGACAAGCAGGAACCTGGGATGGAGAAGTTTTAACCTTGATAGTTTAACGACATTATGAGACAAATGCATAAGAGAGAGAGAGAGAAAGAGAGAGAGAAGGAGAGAGAGAGAGGAGAGATAGAATGTGTGAATATATCTTGACATTAACGTGTATACTATCCGCGTGCAAAGGGAGAGAAGAAGAAAAAAAGAGACCCAGACATCTGGAGAAACAGAGAGGTTGACGCAGAGACAGAGGAGAAACTGGGACACTTAGCGGTCTCTCCCTTCCAGTCCTGCTGCTGCTGTCGCATGCGAGCTCTCACACAGAACTCACACTGGGGAAACATGGTTCCAATTCCCTGTTTGTTTTCGTACATAATAATGATTTATACGAGTTCAAAGATGCACACTTAATTTGAATCAGAAACGATGCGCTGAATCTCAGCCTCACTTAAATGGGAAAGCATTTTTAGGCATACTGTACACCTACAAACTGAAATTTTCCCAGAATATGTGTAATGTACTTCTGTGGTTAATTGTGTAAGGCGACCTAAGCGACAATGACATCACACTGAGAGGTATGGCTGCCGAGCTTAGATTTTCCTGCCTGAACCACTTATGATACTGCCTTGCTACAGTGCCACATTCTGACACACTGCTCTTGGCCATGACACCCGCCATTGCAACATGCAGTCAGAGACGGCTTTATTATCACTTTCATTGCATTTGACTGCATGATCACTGGTTCTAATAAAACGATGCTTAATTCAATCATTTGTCTTTTTATTTGTCTGTGGAAATTATCATGTAATTCACTATGCGGGATGACAAAGACTGACAAGAGTGTCCCTGGGAGATAAACAAGTCTGACGTCCAGCAAGACTTGACAGCGCCGTCGCTCTGGTCTGTCTCCCGTGGGGTGTGACTGCAGATGAGCTGTGTCTGATAGGGGCCGACTCGGGGCCAGACCCACACCAGGTGCGGGCCAGAGTCGGCTGGGTCTCTGTGGCGTGAGACTCACTGGTGGGAGATAAGAGCCTCGTGGCAGGGGGAATTAAATCGTACACATTATCCGTCACAAGTCGTTTAAGTCAACAACGCTCAGAGTGGATTGTGCCTGATTGATTTAATTCACAAAGCTGTGTCTCCTGATGGATGATAAGTCACAGATGATAAATGTCCAACTAATGTCTCACTGCATGGATATGTTCTCTATTAAAGCAACACTAAAGCACTTTTCCTCTGTCGCACGCACGCTATTTGTTTATCCAAATAACGATGTCCACAGACAATATGCAACATACTCTATAGAGGATTCGAAGCAAGTCAAATTTGTGGTTTCTTATCTCTCATTTAATCGAACTACAGGTACCCTACCCGATCTGGTAAAGTTACATAGTGTGGTTATAGCCAATAGAGGGCCGCAAAGTGGATGCAGAAGTGCCGTTCACCCTGTTACGACCACCACTGAAATGATTTTGGAGACATTATTTTAAAGGTGCGAAAAACTCTTTAGTGTTGCTTTAAGTTAATATATAAATGCTGTCTGACTTTGCTCTACTGAACTGCATCAATTTTTATTCAAATATGGTCAAACTTGAAGTACACTTACAACAACAAAAATAGCAGTAAATGACACTGTATAGCTCTGAAATAAGGCCCCATTATGAACCTTATGGCCCAGTACAGTCTATTTTGCAAAGAGACATTTTCCACTATACATATTATGAAGCATATGAGAAATGAGAAATTCATTTTGCTAGTTTGATGTGCATGACGATGACATATCATCAGCACGTGTATCACTGATGGCCTGTTTTAAGACTAAGTGTTAAGAGTAGAATGCCTATACTAATGTCAAAGTCCACACATTACGGGAAAAAACACAGATTTGTCAGCTATATATCAAGATTGTAAAAGTTGTAAAACAGACAAAATGACCTATAATCCTCCTAACAGTCTGAAACCAATATCTACTCCCTAACCCTACTGTAGAGACTATCTTTTGCAGTTCACACAAGGCCAAGTTTTAATCTCTTGTGTTTTGGAATGCGACCCCATTTCTGGTCAAATCTGTTCAAAACCCCAGCCACACATGGCCATCAGGGCCATCAGGCCTCAGAGGATTTCCAAACGACTGTCACGCCAATATTTTAGTCCCTGAACTGTAGCCCAGTTCAGTGATTTTGCACAAGCAGAATGCATTACTCTGGCTGTGCACTAGCAAACAGGCTTTATAGAGTGTCTGGATTTCGCCATCAGAAAATACCTGACCACGTCCTCTGTAGCTATTGTATGGCTCTGAGACCTTCACTCACTGTTAAACGGATAGAATTAGGTTTGGTTTGGTTTGCGGTGTATTAGTTTGGTGTCGTTTAGCGCTGGATAATTCCCTGTCTGTACCCGTGGGGCTTCTGAGTGATCCTCTCAGTGTGTTTGTGTTTTGGTCCTCAGAGGCTGGCGGGCTTTGTGCCACGGCCCTGTGCTGGCTGCGTGGATTACGCTCCTCACTTTATCATCTGTTCAGACACACACACACACACACACACACACACACACACACACACACACACAAACACACACACACACACACACACATAGAGAGGGAATAAAGCTTCCATGCCAGTGGAAAAGTCTTCCGCACGTGACTGCCGGGGTCAGGCGTGCGGGGTGGAAAGTGGCAAATGGCTCCAAAATCCAGCAGCCGCGCACAAGCGATAAGTGCATTTGATGCCGCCCATCACTCAGGCAGAGGGGAAAATATTATTCCTCTCGTTTTTGGGGGCCTGCTTTGCTTGCGCTTACAGTAACTTTCCAAATTGAATCGGGCTGATCCCTGATGATGTGCGATCAAGGCGTATTGGAGAGATAGACTACAATAACTGCTTTCCCGGGGAGGATGTCAAAGCTTTTCGTCCTGTGATGGAAAAATAGGGTCACCGTGAGCTGTGGATCAGGGAAGGGCTGTTTCAGTCATCTGAGGTCTGAGGGGGGAAAAAATCTAATGTATTGTCCAGTCCTCAAAATTCCTGAACATTTCAGTAATATTTAACACGACATTTTCCTGGTTGAACACTCTGCGGACACAGCAGCCTCCACAGTAGGACGTAAATCAGTGTCCAGAGTTGCAGAGGGTGACAGAACTGATGCAGTAGAATATTTCTGATGACCATATTCAGGAGCTTTGGAGACTTCACTTCTTATGTTAGCATAAAGTCCCGTTCTTTCATTACAGGCTTGTGAATGAGGAGATTTGAGCCAGCCCTCCATGCCCAACAGACAGGCCTTGGCCAGAAGGTGTTGTGGCATTCTCCTCACACACTACGGGCATTCCGCACGCTAACCTTCGGACTTAACCTTGTCCACTGCCGACCTTTCATCACCACTGGTTCATAGTCATATCCGTGTCAACACAGCTCTTGTCCGTTTGGGTGGATACAGCGGGAGAAGAGAGAGTGGGGAGGGACAGACAGAGAAGGAAGGAGACAGAGAGAGACAGAGAGAGAAAGAAAGCGAGAGACTATACTGTATATAGAGCCAGAGAGAAAGAAAGAGAGTCAGAAAGAGAGAGTGAGAGAGAGAGAGAAGGGGGGAGGGAGGCAGATATAGAGGTAAAGAGTGGGAAAAAGGCTTGAACATGTGCCAATTAGCCAAAGGAGTCATAGATTACACAGCTTTCCCATCCCAGAGCAACTGGAGGATAAAGGAATCAGAAAAGTCCAATCCATCAGCCCACGTCTCAGAATCGTGTTCCTGCCTGCTGCCTTCTAAACTGGCAGTTTTAATCTCACACATTGATTGTCAGGAGATTTGAGCGAGCTTACGGATAAAATGAGCCTAATCAAATATGCCCTTGGTACTGATGACCAGCTATTTGGAAATGTGGGTCAAGTTTTCTTTTTCTTGGTTGTGGGGCGGAGGACCAAGTGGGGGTTGGTTTGCTTGCCTTTCCCAGAATAAGCAGCAGTGTCCGCGGAGAGAAGTTCGAAAACAAGGGGGGGGGGGATAACTGTTGGAGCTTTGCCATGGGTCTAACTGGGCCTTTCACAGCCGAGGAGAGGAGGAGAGGAGAAGAGAAGAGGAGAAGAGGAAAGAAGAGGAGCAAAAGAAGAGAGGAGAGGACAGGGGAGGAGAGCAGAGGAAACTGAACAGCTGCTCGCAACACAGGAAACAGACAAATAAAAAAATATCTTCAGGGCAGATAGTTTATTTACTGTCGTTCATTTACTGGTACGTCCCCATTACACACACACACACACACACACACACACACACACACACACATACATACACATACACATCCAGAAAGAGAGAGAGAGAGAGGGAGAGAGAGAGAGAGAGAGAGAGAGAGAGAGAGAGAGAGTGAGAGCGCAGGCTCACAAACATTATGTGTTTAATGGGACTTATGGCTTTTGTTTTTTTGGGGGATTTAGTGTGTGTATGGTGCACACATGTGTGTGTGCTCTTTATGTGAATGTTTAAGTCTGCGTATGTGTGTGTGGTGGTGGGGGGAAGTGTCTGCACATGTCGGTGTTTGCATGTGTGTGAATGATTTGTTTGATGTTTCCAAATGTTTGTGTGTAGTGTAGGGGGGGTATACACGATCACAACATCTTGGGAGAAAAGCAGCCTGATTGAAATGATTCAGTTACGCACTCACACACAAACACAGAGAGAAAGAGAGAGAGAGTGCATGCGTGCGAGAGAGAAAGAGAGAGAGAGATAACGTGAGTGAGAGTGAGTGTGAGGTTGAGGGCAAGCTGGGTCCACTCAAAACTGTTCCCAGAACTGTAAACAATGATGACATCACGCAAAGCCTGGCTACTATTTAAACTTTTCTTCTAAGGGAAACGGGAGAGTCCAAAAGAGAGGTCTCCGGGAGGAAGGACAGCCAGAGAAACAGGGGGCAGGAGATCAGGAGACACAACAAAGGAGTCAGTCGCTCAATGCCAGAGTCCGACGTCCTATTTTGCAAACAGCTGGCCATGATCACTTGTGTCTTGTGAGGCTGATCGAGTAGTTTGAGTGAGTCACTGGCCCGCTTGGCAAACGTCTACATCAGTGCTGACCAGCACTTTTTTTTTATATAAACTTTGCTTTGGAACGGGCAAAGTTTTT